>NC_142928.1:162855562-162908062 GCF_046866305.1 Octopus bimaculoides
ATTCTCCAGTTTATAATTAAGGCTTCCATAATAGGGAATTTCAACTGGTTTCGTATAAAAATAATCAATAGTTCATTCGAAATAACAGTGAAGATTTTTGTTAATGAGATTACATGATAATTTCATTTTATGTATTTATTTAATTACCAACCAAATTAAATGGAATTGGAATGGTAAAAATGGCTGTGTGCCAAACTAAATACCTTGTATTTAGATCTCTTTATATTCTTAGTTCAAATCCTTCCAAGGTATGCTTTGTCTTATATCACTTGGGGATTGACAAATACAGTAATAGTAAAATAAACAATTTGATTTATATTCCTTCCACACGGTAATTTAGAGATCTTGCACAAATTTCTCATATTTGCATGTGATTACCAAAGACAGCTTTCACACTCATACACTACACATAGATATAGATTGGTGATTATTTGTGCTTACAATATAAAAGTATTCTATCCTTAAAGTTGAATGTATATATTTTATCAGAAGCCGAAATTTTATGATATCAAATTATTGAAGTAGGTATGGAGAGTGACAATATTTGAGGGAAAGTCAAAAATTATGTGCACTTTCACCATAACATATCTTTATTATTGTCACACTGCTTTCTGTGAATGCATGCTTATAGTTGGTACTATTGTGATCATGTGATTGAAGTTTGAGCCTGATCACACCATTTTACTTTCTGGCTTTACAATGTAAACGTGGCTGCTCCACTAGCAATGTGCACCAAAGAAGAACAAAGAACAGTGATCCGAGAGATGGTAATGGTGAATTGGTTCACCATTACCATCTCTCGAGCTTGCTGAATCTTCTCATCAGTGGTAGAGGTTGACAGGTGTCCTGCTCCTTCTTCGTGGGTCACAATTGTCTGGACACTTTTAAACTTCTCAATCCACTCATATACACTTCTATGTGGTAGTGCAGTGTCCTTGTATTGTGATAAAAGCCTCCGATGAATTTCAACACCTGACACACCTTTTGACGAGAGAAATTGGATCACTGCTCTATGTTCTTTTTTGGTGCTCATTGCTAGTGGAGCGGCCATGCTTACAGTGTAAAGCCAGAAAGAAAAATTGTGCAATCAAGCTCAAACTTTGATCACATGACCACAACAGTACCAACTATAAGCATGCATGCACAGAAAGCAATGTGACAATAATAAAGATCTGTTATGGAAAAAGTGTGTATAATTTTTGACTTCTCTTCATATAATAACAAACATATTTGATATAATACTAGCAGGCGTACCTGGCATTGCCCGGGTGCATTAGTTCGAAGGGAGATCATTTGAGGTAGGCTCTGCAGCGGGGGGAAGCCCGAAATGGTCATTACATCACGGCCTAAAGTTAAAGTCTTGTTTTCAATCTCAATCAGTGCTAGGTTGTATATTGTATTGGTGAAACCTATGTTTAAAATAGGGAATCGAAGCTAAGTGGCTCGCCTAAAGTTCTTGGACAGGTCATTCCTAAATTGAAGCCACAAAGAATAGGGACTACTGGGTGCACAATTGTGCAGTATAACAGCAAAAAGTGTTCTAAAGCTTCCAGGTGATTTGGATACACAAGCTTCTGATAAGCAGGCTTGCCACTGCCTGTCATCTTCAAGAAGACCATGCTGTTGACATGCCTTCTTGTATGTCGTAAAAACGTTTTCATCCACAGTTCTTAAATCCTGAAAGCAAGTTGGGCCTGCTACTTCGTGTAGAAGAAGATGGAGATGAAAGCACTCAGTCTGATTTGGGTGCACTGTATAAACGTGCCCAAGGCAATCATCGAACTTAATGCCTTTGTGCCCTTCAACAGTTTTACCTGTCTTCCTTCTCCTCCACATCTTGTTCCAGGTGTAGTTGGTTGGAACTTGTGGGTAAAGGAGTGTTTGTACAAAAGGATCAACCTGACAAAGTTTAAAAAACGCAGTAAGCATAGTATCTGATGGAACCTGTGCTACCTGGATAAATTGAGAAAATAACTAAAATAGTTCAAATACTAAGAAATAAGCATACTCAATTTCATTTTTACCAAATAATTTACGAAGGAGAGAATGGGTTATCCCTTGGAAGTTTAAAAATAATTATGCCCGCCGTTCAACCACACCCAAATATTATTCCTCAGCCATTTACTCGAACATTTTTTTAAAATCAATTTATGCTTAAAACCTCCTCAAACACATAAGCAATGTGTGTGTGAAGTTTAAGAAAAATCGGTTGAGCCATTTTGGTGCAAAATGAGGAGATACTGATACACACACACACACACACACACACACACACACACACACACACGCAGGCATTTTCAGTTTTAATATGTAAGATAATGACATACAATAACAAACATATTTTATACAATATAACAATATATAATAACAAACAGAAACACATCAAAATATGTTGAGTCAGCAGCACATTAAGATTTGATTGATTGATGAAAAATGTTTGGAGAGTGCATTGCGTATTCACCCTATTCACTTTTTATATCAGTCTAGTTTAATGTGGGCAACACCACTGTGTACCTATTTCTCACACTGATGCTCAAACTGCTCTGAGCAGTTGCATATTAAATGCTGTGCATTGAGATATAAATCTGATATTTCTTTGTAGGCAAATGACCAGGTTGTTGATGTGCCAAAGTTAGATGCCAATGTGCAAGGAGTTTTGTGGGAAACAGATCCACGACATAAGGTAAGAATTTGTATGTAATGTATATGTATGTATGTATGTGTAGAAGGGTGGATTGGTGGATGCATGGATGCTAGTTCTTTCTTTCTTGTTTGAGATTTATTTCTTTTTACCTTTGCAGAATTCATGCTGGTCATATAACAAAATTTATAGCTGGATGTTCTTCTTGACACCATCAATTTTACTGGGTGCTTTTCATGTGGCACCAACACTAGTGAGGTTACCAAGTAGCTCACAAGACAAGACCCCACCTCACTGAAGGGGAGGGGAATAATATTGAGGGAGGTGGCTTTATGTCAGGTGATGGGATGCTAAAGTATGATAGGGGGACCGGAACAGGTGCCTTGCTGTAGGGGAGATTTGTGGTTATTCCATTTGGAAGAGAAAGGAGGATGGTGGTGAAGATGTGCCAAGATGTACCCTCAAGTTAAAGGAAACCCACTGACTTCATATAATAATATGGCAACATAGCATCGTGTTCTGCACTTTACATATAACTTAGGCTCTATAGAACATCAATAATGATCAGTTTGAAATGTCAATAAAAGCAGGTAGTTTTTGTGTTACAGATATATATAAATAAATATTAGACATTATATCAGGTAGAATGGAATAACTGTTTTCTCTCAAATTCTTTCTCGTCTTAAATTAGTGCTAGTACTGTGCAAGTAGATATTTTTTATTGAAATTCTTAGTGATTAATTCATTTATAATAATTATATAAAATTTTCTCCTGCATGTCAATATTGATGACAATTGACAAAATATTGTTAACAAGTGATTTCATTTATTTTTGTTTTTATTATGTAGGGACTATTTATTACATTTACTGAATCCCAAATATCAGTTTATGTGTATGCAAAGAATACTTTACATGGTGAGTGACTAATGTCAAATTTTCTTCTTTTCTTGTAATATTTGAGATATCCAAGCCAGTGAAGGAGCCCTTGTGGTTTTCAGTAGTTTTCAATTACTTTTGATTCATGGTACATTGATTAAGTTATTAAAATTATTATGGCACATCATCTGCTTTTTAAAATTTGTATTAAAAAAATGAATATTAATATTGTTTTAACTCTTTTGATCCCAACCAACCTGGGAGGCCATTCTCATTCTATGATAAAAAAAAACATTAATTTTAAAAGTGTTCATATTTAAATTTTACTCTTCAATCATAATTGTTTTAAACACCAGGTTGATCATCACAGAGTTATTAAATACCATCAAATTTTTGATTATTTAAAAAATTAATTGAAACACATAAACCAAATATCTTATTAGCAATATGGACATGAAAGACTGAAGACAGAGATGGATGTATGCATTGTATCCATCTCAAAGAAATGCACTTATATTAAACATCCTGGTCTTTTACAACTCAACCTTTTTGTGTGTTGTGACAATTCTATGTGGCTGCTTGGTCTGCTAGAAATAGCATCTAAGTTCCTTTGAATTATATTTTACTATCTTAAGCAAGGAAAGTACATATTGGTAAATATAGCCCTATGTAACCCTAAAAAGAAAGGATGGGAACTGCTTAATCAGGACTTAGTGGGGGTTAAGCCACAACAACATCTTATTACAGTATATGAAGAGTGTAATAGCATTTCTTTCATACTATGTAGGATGGAGAGTGTAGAGCAACATTACAATAATAATGCTGTTATACAGTATCATAAGGATTCCTGTAACAGTACAGTGATCTCTTTGATACTCAATAACTGTACAAAAGAAATTAGTTTAATAATAAGTGATGAGATATTATGTTACAATAAGTTAAGGATGTCTCTGATACAATGTAATGAAGACAGTGCTATAAAATGTTAATGTGTATCATCTTGTTAGTGTTCTTAGCCCTAAGTTAGCTCTAATTTAGTGGACCTGTGACCAAAGGCATTCCACCTATGACTGGCCTGACTTTTCTTTTTTGTTTCTAGTTACAATGTATCTTGGATACATTAGTAATATATCTACATTTTTTAAGTCGTAAAAAAAAAAAAAAAAAAAAAATTGGTTGCTATTTCTAGCGGATTGAGTAGCCATGTAGAGGCTCTCTTGATATAGTAGTGTGACAGCTTGATGCTGTATAAGAGGAAGCTGTGCAACTTTACATAGGTCAAGTTGAGTTCTACAGTTTTGAGTCATCAAACATTCAGATATGATGCAGTATGTGGAAACCATTCGAAGAATGATTTTTAACTTTGTTCATCGTTGTTGGTGGTGGTGGCAGCATCAGCATCAGCATCATCATCATCATCATCATCATCATCATCATCATCATCAATTAACATCTGTCTTCCAGGCTGGCATGGGTTTAGTTGTAATTACAATAAAAGTAAAAATGAAAATCTGTCTTCACAAGTGTCATATAGCTGTCAAAATTTTGTGCGTTTGTGTCAAAAAAAAATCTTTGAACTAAAAGTAAAATAAGATCTTAAAAGTTTAAGTTTGTTATTATAATACACACCCTTCTGTTCAGAATATCTGACCATAATTAAATTCACTGTTTCTGATGCTTCCTTGTTTTTTGTCATCTATACTACAATTCTCTTTCGCCTGTACTATGATTCTCTTTATAAATCTTGTACCAAACATGACATGCAATCTTTCATTCTTCTGACAGTCTGTTATTTTGATGAAGGCCATCACTTATCTCTTTGCTTTTCTAATCCTAAAAATCATTTGAAGGTTATTAAGAGCAGTGTACTTCTTAGGCACAATAAAAATTATGTGACATTTCTGTCACAGTTTTTGTATTCTACCAAATTATCTATTCTTTACATCAAAAGTCAGTGCTGGAGCTTTAACATTATTGTCCAGCCTACCCAATGCAGCAGCTAAATGTTCCTTAGTATTTAGTGATGGCAGCACTATTTGTAATGAATGTCAATTTGTACATCCAACTTAACATGGACATAATGTGAAAATGCCATAAACTGTGGCATTCATCATGAGAAAGTATCTTTTATAGACATATTGTGCTAAAAAGCACAAAATATATTAACAGATGAAAGATGTTAGTATCAGCTGTGGGACTGCTAGATCACATAATTTCTGTTGCGCAACTTCACAGCAGACACCCAATCATTGTATGCTTAGCCAAATTTTGTCATTATCATTACTGATATAGGAAAACCAATCAATCAATGGTGTCACAAACAGCTAGGAGGCTGTGTAAGCATTTTAAATGAATACATCAGTTTATGGCATTTTCACAGTACGTCCACGTTAAGTTGGATGTACAAATTGATATTTGTTTCTTAGGCGTCGTCGTCGTTGTCGTTTAATGTCCGCTTTCCATGCTAGCATGGGTTGGACGATTTGACTGAGGACTGGTGAAACCAGATGGCTACACCAGGCTCCAATCTGATTTGGCAGAGTTTCTACAGCTGGATGCCACTCCTAACACCAACCACTCAGAGAGTGTAGTGGGTGCTTTTACGTGTCACCTGCACGAAGGCCAGTCAGGCGGTACTGGCAACGGCCACGCTCAAAATGGTGCATTTCATGTGCCACCCGCACAAAAAAAAAAAAAGATTTCATGTGTCGCCCGCACATGAGCCAGTCCAGGGGAACCAGCAACGATCTCGCTCGAAAATCCTACAACGGCCCCGCACAAGAGCCAGTCCAGGGGCACTGGCAACGGTCTCGCTCGAAAAATTTCTTGTGTCACCCGCACAAGAGCCAGTCCAGGGGCACTGGCAACGATCTCACTCGAAAGATTTCATGTGTCGCATTGTTCCTCTAATTTTTCAAAATATGCACTGCATGTTATTTTAGTCTAAAATCTTAGATTAGCATACTCAGTTACTAAATTAGGATTCATCATCATCATCATCATCATCGTTTAACGTCCGCTTTCCATGCTAGCATGGGTTGGACGATTTGACTGAGGACTGGTGAAACCGGATGGCAACACCAGGCTCCAGTCTGATTTGGCAGAGTTTCTACAGCTGGATGCCCTTCCTAACGCCAACCACTCAGAGAGTGTAGTGGGTGCTTTTACGTGTCACCCGCACGAAAAAGGATTCTAAGTATTAAATCAGGTACTTCTATGTCTTATGTGGAGGCACGTGGCTTGGTGGTTAGGGTGTCAGCACCATGATCGTAAGAATGTGGTTTCGATTCCTGAACTGGGCGACGCATTGTGTTCTTGAGCAAAACACTTCATTTCACGTTGCTCCAGTCCACTCAGCTGGCAAAAATGAGTAACGCTGTGATGGACTGGCATCCCGTCCAGCTGGGGAACACATACGCCATTGAAACTGGGAAACCGCGCCCATGAGCCTGGCTAGGCTTTAAAAGGGCGCATTTATTTATACTTCTATGTCTTAGGTCTAATGAACCAGAGCAACAATTTTCAAATGATCTTAATCCATTGCCCAGTTTAACACTATTACCTGGTCTTTGGGTGCCTCTAGTAGAGTTCATTCTCTAGTAGAGTTCATTCAGGCCAGGTGTCCAGTTGAGGACACCACTCTTCCTCCCCCCAGTCTCAAATATCCTGAAAAAAGTCATGGATACTGCCCTGCTCCTTGATTAAGCAATAAAAATATTTTCAGAAAAAAAGCAAAAAATTTTAAAATTTTAATGCCATTATTCTTAAGTCTGAAAAATCTGATTGTTCCTCTTTGAGTGACAGAATATATTTGGATTTTTTTTTCTATACTAATTTTCCTTTCTATTTTTATTTTTCACAGGTAGCATTTGTGAATTTGTTTACCAGTGTAAAACTCCTTTTTGTCAAATTCCAGTACTTCTTAATAACGGACAGATTACCTTGCTTAACCAAAGCGGCCGTTTAGTCACAATGATACTCTCATGTTTTTCACTTGTGATGAAAACAGATTTATCAGAAATATCAAAAACTAAAGTAAGAAATTATAATCTTATTGTATTTTTTGTAAGCTACAACACTCTTTTTATTGTGGAGGTGTATGTTGTGAATGACTTCACTCTTAGATGCAAAATTATCTTTAATCTTTTGCCATTACTGTTGTCTCTCCTATTTCTTTCTCTTCTTCCATACTTTCACTCCAGCTACTCTGTTTCTCACCTCCTTACTCAGGCATCTTTTCTCTATCTCACCCTAGTTCTTTTGCAGTCACCTTCTTTTCTACCTTTTTTATTCTCATTGTTCCAAAGGAATGATAACAGTATTGAGCAGTGAGGGCCTGTTTTGCTTTGTGGGGACCAGGAAAACCTCACAGGTTCTGTGAAGTGGTTGCAGAATGAGATAAGGAAACTTAAGGTCGAGAGGACTCTTTAGTCTTGTCTTGTCTTGACGAGGACAGGTTAAACTCACTAGTGCTGGTGCCATGATAAAATACACCCAGTACACTTTATAAAGTGGTTGGTGTTAAGGGCATCTAGCCATACAAACTGAACCAAAATCATATGTTTAAGTGAGATATGATTCTCCAATCCATTTAAGAGGGCAGTCACTCCAAATAAAAGCTGATTTGGATTGTGACAACCTGTCCAACCCATACCAGCAAGGAAAGCTGACATAAAGTGACGAAAATGACAATGAGGTAATACACAGCATTGAATTAGTTTCAGTAAATTACTCGTGCTTATGATATTCATCACAGCGATTTGGGGATGAAAAACACTAATAGGATAATTAGAAATATGAGACATTTACGAAATTAAATCCAACCTTTCTACGCAAATTCTACTAATCTATATACTACAAATCTTATGTATCCTTTTACTCATTTCATTTATTAGACTGCAACAATGTTAAAGCTCTCTCTTGAAGGGATTGACTCAACCCTGCCAACCTTAGTGCTTATTTTTTTTCAAAGACTGGTACTTACTGATCCCTGTTTGTTGAACTGTTAAGCAATGGAAAATAAACAAGTTATTCGACATAATTAAATGTAGCGATTCTCAAGTGGTGATGATATAAGGACGAACATAGAGACAGATACATAACCCCAACACACGTGCACACATACATAGCATAGATATGTAATACACACATCCATACTTGTATATATATGTATATATGTGTATGTGTGTGTGTGTATATATATAAACATATACACACACACACACACACACACACACACACACACACACACACATACATACATATATATATATATATATATACATATATATATATATGTGTGTGTACATATATATGTATATACATATATGTAGTCAATTCAAATAAATGGATAAAAAACGTAAATAAAAGAAGAAAGACAATGAACGTGAAGTTGTGGACAAGAAGTACATACCCAAACACACATGTACACATACATAGCATAGATATGTAATACACATACATACTTGTATATATATATATATATATATATATATATATATATATATATATATATATATATATATATATATGTATGTATATATATATACGTATATATATATCATCATCATCGTTTAATGTTCACTTTCCATGCTAGCATGGGTTGGACGATTTGACTGAGGACTGGCAAGCCAGAAGGCTGCACCAGGCTCCAATCTGATCTGGCAAAGTTTCTACAGCTGGATGCCCTTTCTAACGCCAACCACTCCAAGAGTGTAGTGGGTGCTTTTACGTGCCACTGGCATGAGGGCTAGTCAGGCGGTACTGGCAATGGCCATGCTCAAATGATGTTTTTACGTTTCACCTGCACAGGAGCCAGTCCAGCGGCACTGGCAATGCCCTCGCTCGAATGTTGTTTTCCACGTATCACCGGCACAAGTGCCAGTAAGGTGGTATGTATATATATATATATATATATATAGATATATATAATAAATGTAGTCAATTCAAATAAACTGATAAAAAAATGAAAATAAAGAAGAAAAACAATGAATGTGAGGACTTGTACAAGAAGTATATTAACTTGCTGCTTGGTGAAAGAAAAGAGTGTAACATTTTGAGCATAGCTCTTCATTAGAAACAAGAAAGGAAAAAGTCCAAAGGAGGAGAAGAAGAAATTGCCAACAGGCCACGTGTAGTTTCATTGCTGAAGTGCAATGTAACTACATGTGGCCCATTGGCAATCTCTTCTCCTCCTCCTTCTTTGGGCTTTTCCCTTTCTCCTTTCTGATGAAGTGCTATGCTCAAAACATTAAACTCTCTTCTTTCACTGAGTGTCAAGCTATTGTGCATGTCCTCACAATATAGGAGGTTTTGAGAGGTAATGGTGTCAGTAAGACCCAAAGGTGTCAGGTAATGCTGAGTAAGTGCTATGGATAGACCATAGTTAAGCTCCAGGTTCGGTGATTATGTGAATAAGGAGTCCAACGTAGGTCATATATCAGCATGTGTTTATATAAAAAAATTTTTTTTCAGAATGAGATAAAAAAACCAAGGCTGTGAAGATTTTAGAACATTTATAAATAGAAGGTCTTACAGCTGTTTCCAGGATATTTATTATATCCCTTTATCGGAGACGGTGTGAGAAAACGGTTAAGCAATAGTTAATTTAGATAAGATACGAAATAGAGAGTGAAGTGGAGGAATGAAAATAGATGTGAGATATGCAGGGATATTGCATTTGTAGATCCATTATTTAGGCAGAATGGTATACATATAAGATTCCAATAACTTGTGAGTAAAATCCAATAGTATCTAAAATTGGTCATTCCAAGTATAAAGTTTGTACACAGGGCTATTGAATCAAGGGTTTTATTTAAAGTGACCTAAAAGTAGGGAATGTATTTGTAAGGTCTAAGGTCAAATCGAAAACAGGAAGAGAGGAATAAAGAAAAGAGAAAAAAGAGAAGAAAAAAGATAAAAAAGAAGAAAGGAAAAAAAGAAAAAAGAAAAAAACACAGCCTTGGTTTTTTTATCTCATTCTGAAAATTTTTTTTTATATATATATAAAAAATAGGCGTAGGAGTGGGTGTGTGGTAAGTAGCTTGCTTATGAACCACATGGTTCTGGGTTCAGTCCCACTGTGTGGCACCTTGGGCAAGTGTCTTCTACTATAGCCTCGGGCCAACCAAAGTCTTGTGAGTGGATTTGGTAGACGGAAACTGGAAGAAGCCCGTCGTATATATGTATATATATATGTATGTGTGCGTATATGTTTGTGTGTCTATGTTTGTTCCCTCAACATCGCTTGACAACCGATGGTGGTGTGTTTACGTCCCCGTAACTTAGCGGTTCCGCAAAAGAGACCGATAGAATAAGTACTAGGCTTACAAAGAATAAGTCCTGGGGTCTATTTGCTCGACTTAAGGCAAGTCTCCAGCTTGGCCGCAGTCAAATGACTGAAACAAGTAAAAGAGTAAAAAGTAAAAGAGTAAAAAGTAATATATATATATATGGATGATGGGCTTCCACAGTTTTCATCTACTAGTTTCACTTACATGGTTTTGGTTAGCCTAAAGCTGTAGTAGATACTTTGCAGTGGGATTGAACCCCAAACCATGTGATTGTGAAGTTAAACTCTTTACATCACAGCTGTGCTTACATCTAAATATGAAGTTTATTATTAAATATCCAATATAAATTCAGCTAGGGATATACAAAGATAATATTCTATTTAAGAACTAATTATTTCTGGCAGATGGTTTATGTATTTAAGAGCAATATTAGGTTCTTCACTCCTCTCAGCAACTGAACTTATCAAATTCTACTTCGAACTTGCCTCTGGGATAATTATTGCCAGCACAAACCATCACTGGTTTTCTTGAATTCCAGATTTTTTACCTTGGAGTTATGGTTATTGATTGGTTTCTGTAGAAACAGCTGCTTAAGTTTAGAACTATAATGATTGTAAAAATGTCTAATTTTACTTGTGGTGTTTTTGAGCTATTTGTGGCTAAATCTGTCCATTTTAATAAATAATGCAATTTCTGCTGCAGATTCCCCACCTCCGTCCCTGAGATTTTGATGGAGAAATTATCTTCGTTGGTAGTTAGTTTGAAATTATCAATTTCTGCAGACAGTGGGTGGTTTTAAGGAAATATCTAAAGATTGAAGCATCAACACTTGTCATTTCATTGTCTTTTTTTAATATTTTTTAACTGAGACTGTAAGATAGATGTTTTGGGGTTGTTGACTGTAGGGACATCAGTTCAAAACAGCTTGTTAGTGTTAGTGTTCTATACCTTCGTTAATGTGATTATGTGTGTGTGTCTCTCTTTCTCACTTTCTCTTGCATTCCTATTTCATAGACAAGGGCTTCTTGGTTGGAAAGGAAAGGCATTCAGTTACAATATTACTTGAAAAATTCATATGCACAGGCTGTGTGGTAAAAATTTTTCTTCCCAGCCTCATGGTTTCAGGTTCAGTTCCACTGCATGCACTAGCGTAGATAGGTAGGGGTAATCCACCCTGGGTGGCACTTTTAAAGGGGCACCACTTTTGGGTCTGCTGTAGGTAGTATGTGCTTTTTGTGGGGTCTGGAGGTGGAAAATGGAAGGGCTGCCCTGGGTGGCACACTCTAGCTACACTAGTGACTGCATAGCATCTAGGTTAAGTGTCTTCTACTTTAGCCCTAGGTTAACCAAAGCCTTGTGAATAGATTTGGTAGATAAACACTGAAAGAATCTCATCTTATGTATATGTGTGTGTGTCTGTCATTTTGTTTGTCCCCCACTATGACTTGACAACTGGTGCTGGTTTGTTTATGTCCCCATAATATAGCAGTTCAGCAAAAGAAACCAATAGAATAAGTACCAAGCTTAAAAGAAATAAGTATTGAGGATTTATTCATTTGACTAAAATCTTTCAAGACAGTGCCCCAGGATGGCTACAATCCAATGATTAAAACAAGTAAAAGGTAAAAGATGGAAATATTCAGATTTGTGAATACAATTTGCCCCATGACTACATAAAAATAGCTAATTATGAGGATCATTAGAGCTGATGTTTATCACCTGTTTTCTCTTTACTTTCTTGTTTCAGTCATTTGACTGTGGCCATGCTGGAGCACCATCTTTAGTCAAGCAAATCGATCTCGGGACTTATTCTTTGTAAGCCTAGTACTTATTCTATTGGTCTGTTTTGCCGAACTGCTAAGTGACGGGGACATAAGCAGACCAGCATCGGTTGTCAAGCAATGCTAGGGGGACAAACACAGACACACACACACGCACATATATATATATACATATATACGATGGGCTTCTTTCAGTTTCTGTCTACCAAATCCACTCACAAGGCTTTGGTCGGCCTGAGACTATAGTAGAAGACACTTGCCCAAGATGCTGCACAGTGTGACTGAACCCGGAACCATGTGGTTGGTAAGCAAGCTACTTACCACACAACCACTCCTGCACCTCTGTAGTATTGAGTAGATGAAATATTTTAAAAATCTCCTGGATAGGAATACTGGTCTATTGTTGGTGACCTTCCCTGCAAGAAGAACTGCAATTGGCACTCTTGATCAATGAAATACTCATTATCTTTACGATGCAGCCATTGCCTACAGTAATGAATTATACCATTTTATAGCCTAGCCCATGGGAGAACCTTTATAGATGACCACTTGACTCTCTAAAAATAGATACCAAGTGTCCCTCAACTCAAAACTTTACTACGTTAAAAGAAGTCATAATGTTTAATAAGTATAATGAAAGTCATAGATCCTCAAAAACAGTGTTTATAGTTAGAGTGTCTTTGATGACGTCTGCTCAATCAATGTTGACCTTAGGCTAAACAACAATAGTTAGTAAGAGAACCTCTATGTGGTCACTCCATGCTAAAAATAGCAACCAAATCTCTCTGAAATTACGATCTACTGTCTGCAAAAGGGAAGAACACATTGGATAATATTGCCTAATACTGGTGCCACTAAAAAAAAAAAAAAAAGCACCTAACACACTCTGTAAAGTTGTTGGCATTAGGAAGGGCATTCAACTGTAGAAACCAGGCCAAATCAGACTGGAACCTGGTGCTACTTTCTAGCATGC
Organism: Octopus bimaculoides; assembly: GCF_046866305.1. Classification (NCBI taxonomy): domain Eukaryota; kingdom Metazoa; phylum Mollusca; class Cephalopoda; order Octopoda; family Octopodidae; genus Octopus; species Octopus bimaculoides. The sequence goes on from NC_142928.1 coordinate 162,869,127, forward strand.
CAGCTCTGGTCAAACCATCCAACCCAAGCCAGCATGGAAAATGGATATTAAATGATAATGAAGATGATGACGACGACGGTGGCGGTGGCAGTGGTGGTGATGACGGCAACGATGACGATATACAAAAAGACACTGGTCAAGAATGGATTATCTGTGATTGTTGACCTGTAGAATCAGAGTTGATTTGAGGCTAAGCAGGTAACAAAAACAATAAGAGCAACTACCTGATGGCACTTACAGCTTACTGGATTTAGCTGTTGAGAGTTAAGTGGCCAAAGTTACAATACAACTCTATTTTGCAGTATATCAGTCTCCTTGTCTTGCTCACTTGGGAAAATTTATAAACAGTTTTAAAGAATAGATATGCCTATCATATCTATGAACAGAGGATCTATATGATTGTAAACATCAATTGAGAACAATGCTAATAACTCCACTCTGTTCTTACTCTGACAACTATGGTTTTGAAGCACCTGTATTCCCTGCTAGTTAGGTCATCTAGGTAATAAGAAGCCATCAATTACTTCTATGGAGCCTTCTCAGCATTTGAAAGACTTTGTTTCATCAGTGCTCTTACTGCTTAGTACTTCTGTACAATTGTATTATATGAAGATTTTTTTTCCTCTGTCAGCCTACTTGTGATCCCATACTACTCCTTTTGGATCGATAGTTTATATTCAATATACCATATGAAATTCTTACATCTTTTATCTTTTACTGGTTTCAGTCATTAGACTGTGGCCATGCTTGGGGCACCACCTTGAAAAATTTTTAGTTGAATGAATTGATCTCAGTACATTTTTTTTCAAAGCCTGGTACTTATTCTGTCCCTCTTTTTTGCCAAACTACTAAGTTATGGGTGCATAAACAAACCAACACTGGTTGTCAAGCAGTAATGGAGAATGCACGCACACACACACACACACACACACACACACACACACACGATGGGTTTCTTTTAGTTTCTGTCAACCAAATCCACACACAAAGCTTTTGTCAACCAAAGGTTATAGTAGAAGACACTTGCCCCAAATGTCATGCAGTGGGAATGAACCTTGAACCATGGGAAGCAAGCTTCTTACCACACAGCCACGTGCCTATTCATTCTCTATATATTAGGTATGGCCACTTTCCAAATGTCAGTAGAGTTCTGTCTTACTTATAACTAAAACTTTTGTCTTTGCCAAATTTAGTTTGAGGTTTCTTGATTCTAGGCTTTGCTCCCATATTTTGAATTTCTTCTTTAGATCTTTGACTGATTCAGTTATGATACCTAGATGATTGGCATCTAGGTAAATAGGAGAGAACTGATAATGGAGTTTTGATGGAACCACCTGTATGCTAAATTTCTTGCTGAGGACATTATCAATCCACACCTTGCTGATAGCATCTCTGTATGTGGATCACATGAAGTTCTTATGCTGACGTCCTAGATGTAGGATGGTTGAAGGGGATACAGTTTTGCACTGCCTGCACATGGGTATGAGTTCAAATCTGCTCCTAGCAGTTCTAGGTAGAACATTAATTATATTATATCTTACATTGTCCCTGTTCACCTAGTTATCAGAAATAGGTACCAGAGGGCAGTGAGCTGGCAGAAGTGTTAGCACGCCAGGCGAAATGCTTAGCAGTATTTCGTCTGCTGTTACTTTCTGAGTTCAAATTCCGCCAAGGTTGACTTTGCCTTTCATCCTTTCAGGGTCGATAAATTAAGTACCAGTTATGCACTGGGGTCGATGTAATCGACTTAATCCCTTTGTCTGTCCTTGTTTGTCCCTTCTATGTTTAGCCCCTTGTGGGCAATAAAGAAATAAGAAATAGGTACCAGATCATCTTAGAATTTTAACAGCGAGAGCCTTATCATGTTATCTAGAGAGAGATTTATCTCTCGTGATAAATGAGGTTATCCTGGATTTAGGAGGTACTTTTTTTTATACCAATATAATTGTTAATGTGTTTACTTTGTAAATGAGGTATGTTTCATTCTCACTAGAGAAACTTTTCATAATTTTCTCTTTTATCAATTGATGTGTGTGTGTGCATTTCTGTGTATATTTATATGTGTATCTGTATGAGTGAGTATGTTTGTTTCTGTATATTTCTGGCTATATTAGATATATACTATTTACATTCACACTTGGTTTGTTTCATTTCAGCTTCAAGAGAGTCTGGCATTGTGTATCAAATTAAGAAGGTGAGATTCATTTGGGCTTTAGTTATTACTACTGTTGTTTATGCTAGATCAGTCTTGATAAAACAGACATGTAATCAAAAATACAATTGTGACCATCCTGCCTTTTTGTATAATGAAGACTACATTATCCAATGTATTCATCAACTTTTTAAAAGTTTGTGGAGTATGGTTAAAGATAATTTGGTTGCTATTTCTAGCAGCAAAGATTGTTTTCAATCTGCATAGAAGCTCTGTCATTGGCTATGTTCTATAGCTATATTATTACTGTTATCTTTAACTTCAGATTATCAATACTGTTGCAGTTATATAGCCTCAGATCATGATTATCCTGTATTTTTATATATCCAGTGCTGAATTTGGCAATGTTTCTATTCTTTTTCAAGACAAGAGAGTGGAAATCATCAAGATTTAGCTGTAATATAGCTGGTTGAGTGCCCATGTAAATATTTATTTGCTGTTTTTATATTTTACTCAAACTATCACAACAGCATAAAGATATCAGTTTGATAGGGATGTAATGGTAAAAAACTGTGGTTTTCAATCAGGGTTCATATGGTCTTTGCAGGGTCCATATTAAATTTTGTTGTTAAAATTTATGTGCAATAATTTGTTTATACTTCTACAATGCTGAAGATAGTTTAACAATGTTTTTATAGAATTCCTTAGGATATTTAATTCTAAAAATGTAATAGGATTTTTTAAACATTCAATGGTTATGAGGGTTCAACCTTGTAAAATAGGAATGAAAGGGGTTCAGAGATGAAAAGTGGTTGAAAACCACTGAAAGTAACTATATAACAACTAAAACATTTTTGTTTGAAATTCTGAGGGATTATCCTTATACATGGTGTGTTTCCAAATACTGAAGAAGGCCAGAGGGTACAACAGCTGAAACATTGTGACTTCAACAATCAATCAAAATGGGGACCGACCTGACTATACCAGTGTATAGTCATGGTTTCTCATTTTGTCACATGCCCAGCAAAACTGGTGCTTATTATATTGACCTTGAAAGGATGAACGGCAAAGTTGACCTTGGCAGTATTTGAGCTTAGACTGTAAAGAGCTGGAATAAATATTGCAAAGCATTTTGTCTGATGTGCTAATGATTCTGCTCGATTGCCACTGTTTATACCAGTGTATAATAAAAATAAATGAAAAATGGATTTATTAGTATTTAAAACAATAGAACTATTGAAATAGACAAAGTCATCAGAAATTACTTCTGGAATTAATTAGAAGTGAGAGAGAAAAAAAAAATTTTACTGGCTCAATTATCTCTCCCTATCCTGTGCGTATATGTGAGTATGTGTGTGTGTGTATGTATGTGCATGTGTGTGTATGTGTGTGTGTGTGTGTACCATAGATAGAATATTAGATTATTGTCTGAGAAACAACAGGGGTTTCCTACTCGTACTTGTTAAAGTTATTTTCAAATATTCTCCTTCAGTTTTGAACCTCTATAACAAGTTGATTGTGCACATCTTTGCATTTCTTAAATGCATCCTTATTCTATTTCAGCTGTTATAAACTATAGCATAGGCCACTTCACATTTCGCAGCTTAATATCTTATAGCTCTGTAATGTGGTTGGCATTAGGAAGGTGATCCAGTAGAAACCATGCCAAAGCTGACACTGGAACTCAGTGTAACTCTGGATCTTGTCAAGCTTTCCAACCCATGCCAGAATGGAAAGCAGACATTAAATGATGATGCTGATGATGATCTCTCCCTCCTCTCTCTCTCTCTCTCACATGGCTGTTGAGGTGTTTTTCAATGGAACATAACACTACAGCTCTGAAGTATAATATGTTATTATAATAATGTTGCAAACATTATTATGCCTCAGCGAAAAAGAAGAAAGTATGATTTAAATTCGCTTTGTGTATATATTCGTGTGTGGTGCGTGCTGATATATATAAAACTGTGTGTATGGTTTTTCTAGAATTAAAATTAAGTGGATACACACAGTGGGGAGTGAGTCTGACTTTTGGTAAGTATAGTAACAACTTTGGACATATTTCGGTCTTACTAGACCTCCTCAGCAAATTATAGCCTAACACATAAATACCAGGTCTTAGACTGACTGAGAGGATATAGCTTTTATATTAGGATTAATCAGTGTCATTTAAAATAATGATATTGGAAAATTTACCAAGAATGCCTTATGCATGAAGAATACATAATTAGGTGCAGACTAATATACTTAATGTAGTGACTCATGGTGTACTCTAATTCTAATCTCAACTCTAACCCTAATCCTACTCAAACACAATCTAGTACAAATTATAGGATATCTGTGCAAATATACTTGAATTTGGAAGACTGAACATCCAGAAAAAAGAGAGATGAAGTGTCTAATAATCTAATTTTCAAGTCTTATAGAAAATGAAAAAAGAAAAAAGAAAAAAGGAAAAGAGGGCACTGGGGAGAGTATTTTCTTGATGTACTAAAAGTTTGGCTTTTATCTCTTTCTTCCAGGTGGAAAGATTGTCTGAGACTGTGTGAAGCTCTTGGCACCAAAAATAATTGGGAGGTTGTAGCAGAAGCAGCTCTAAGAAACCTTGAAATTGATGAAGGTACTGTACTTTTTTGGTCATCCCTATTTCTTTCCGTTTATTACTTAGTTTGTTGTCTGTTGTTGTTAGCGATGGCCAGGGACATCACAGTGGAAAAGATGGGTTACAGTGTGTCTGGCTGTGGCTGATCAGTCTGATGCGTGCTTTGATGGCCCTGCTGCAGGTCAGGAACTGATGGTCTGCTGGGGCTGAAAGCAAAGAGTTGGCTCTGGACTTGTGCTGTTCATGTTTGCTTTCTGTCTTTGCAATCCTGTTATGTTCATGGCAGGTGGCGCCTCTGTTGGTGCAGCTTTGATAGTCAGGCCGGTCTTTTCCCTAACATGCCTTTCCAGGCCTAAATTCTATATATTAACACATTTTAGCTTAACTTTCTTCTTTAATATGACTTCATATGTTTCAAGAACATACAGATAAAAGCATAGTGTAACAGTAAGCTAATAATGCTCAAACTGCTAGAAACAGCAATCAAGTCTCTTTCATATCACATCCTATCATTTTAAAAAGGTAGGACTCCACTACCTCATGGCCACACATGTTTTTCGTGGCAAACTGAAAATGAACAACATTGTATAATGCTGATGCTCATTTACAAGGGTACACACGCACACACACACACACACACACGTGCACCTCCACCACAGTACCTTGAGAGTATGTCCTGACACATCTTCACCACCATCTCTCTGCATCACCTTCCCTCCCTTTATTTCTCTTAGTCTGTTTCTACATAATTATTCTCCCTATATTTTTACTTTAGTTCTTTACACTGTTTTAACCATTACAGCTAAAGGCTATGTGTGAGCACTATCAACAGAGTTGAATATTCTGTCTTTTGTGTCATCTCTGTGTCTTCTTTTTTTTCCCATTTTTATAGCATGTGTGTCATCTCTGATGTATCAGTCTATGAATTGATGGAGGCTGCTCTATTTGGACTGTGTGTAACATTTTCATAAGATGGCTGCTTGAGGATACTAGACAGAAACTTATTTGGATTCTTTTTAAAAATTTTGGGGAAAACCTTTGGTCAAATTTCATAAACTTTTTGGGAGGCAATTGTAGAATTGCTGGTTATTAAATGTCTGTGTAGTAGCAAATGACTGTTGCTATGCTGGGGCACCATATTGAAGGGCTTAGTTGAACAAATCAACTCCAGTACTTATTTTTTTAAGCCTGGTACTTATTCTAACAGTCTCTTTTGCTGAGTCACTAAGTTGCAGGGACATAAACCAGCACTGGTTGTCGAACAGTGCGGACACACACTCACACATATATATATGATAGGCTTCCATACAGTTTCCCTCTACCAAATTCACTCACAAGGCATTGGATGGCCTAGGTGCTGCATAGTGGAACTGAACTCAAAACCACGTGGTTGCAAAGTCAGTTACTTAAGCTGGAAACTTTTTTAATATTTATTACGAACTGTTTATTGCCATGTCAAACGTGTACAACTGAACCGTTGCCATTTACATTTGTTAATACTAATCCATTGTCGTAGCAGACCTTTATAATAACCCAACCAGTGTTACATCAAGTCTTATGATTAAATCAACCAATGTCATGTTGTATGTCTGTTATAACCAAACTTGGCCAATATGATTGTCTTTAATGAGAGACAAATACAATAACCAAAAACTGTACTATTAATTGAACATGCATCAATGGCCTAGCGGATAAAAATGTTAATGCTATTAGTTTAGGAATAGAGTTACTTGTTTGAATTCAGACTGGTACACAGGAATAAAACACTTGATGACAGGTCAAACCCTAAGGTAAATATTTATTTCTTTATTGCCCACAGAGGGCTAAACATAGAGGGGAAAAACAAGGATAGACAAAGGTATTAAGTCGATTACATCGACCACAGTGCATAACTGATACTTATTTAATTGACTCCGAAAGGATGAAAGGCAAAGTTAACCTCGACAGAACTCCCTAATGCAAATATTAAACATAATATTTATATCTATATTTTCAGATGATTGACCTCTAGAGATGGAGTTAATAGCTTAAATTATATTATGTATGTAAATGCATGAATAAACGGTAAATTTTTAAGCACTCTCTGAGTGGTTGGCGTTAGGAAGGGCATCCAGCTGTAGAAACTCTGCCAAATCAGACTGGAGCCTGGTGTTGCCATCCGGTTTCACCAGTCCTCAGTCAAATCGTCCAACCCATGCTAGCATGGAAAGCAGACGTTAAACGATGATGATGATAGGATGTCAGTCTATCATCTAATATAATAAATGTGAATATCAGTGTGTCACACTTTTCAAACTTTGCTCCTAAAGGGCGTAGCCTAACGTATCATACTATTTTGGAATCAGGCTGACTCCATGAGTAAATTTAAATCATTCTGAGCTGAATCCAGACCCACAGTCCTGAAATTTTGGATTCTGAAGTTTTCATTACTGTAATTGTTTTCGGTAATTTATTTACGTAACCTTTTGTGACGAATTTTTTTGTTCGATAACGATTTTTAAAACCTGGAAATAAATTTTGGGAATAATCAAAATTAATTGTGAAATCCAGCAATAATTTTTGGTGATTTTTTTTTTATGTGATTTTTTTTTTATGTGATTTTTTTTTGGTGATTTTTTTTGCAACAAACATGATCATCATTGGGATATGACTCTGGAGGAAGCAAATGCAACAAATTCTCCAAAACAAGTCAGAGATCTGTTTGCAGATCTTCCTATTCAGGGTCAGTAGATTAAAAGCTAGTATGTAATATTCCTAGATAATCTGGTACCTATTTCAGACAGTTGGTTGACCTAAGGTAGTGCCCCAAAGCAAAACACAATATATGTAGTGGATTTGACCTCACATCATATCAGATAAATCAAATAGTCAAATGCCTTGTGCACTCAACCCTCACTTGTGAATATGGGATGATGGTAGAGCATTATCATGAGGGGGTGCTAGAAGATATACACTATAGAAGTAATTATATGGTGAGGCTCAAGCAGTCTATAAAAATTCCATATTGCAGGCCTTTTCAAGCCATGCTATCATGGTAAAAAGATGTTAAATTGTTGGTGCTGATGTTTGTGGTATTGATGGTGGTGGTATTGATAAGAGTGATAGAGATGGTATTGGCAGTGTTGCTAAGGATGTTGATTATGACAATGTTGTTGAGGAATGTGCAGTGGAGAAAGAGGACAATCAAAAGGAACTCTCTTATGTAGAAGTTATGAAAGTCAAATTAAGCCATGAGTAAGAAGAGCAAAAAGAATTTAAATGCTTGTAATTGTGCTGTTAGATGAATGAAATGGTTAAGAGTTAAAAGCTGACCAGTTCTCACATCCAATATCATCTGTCTATTGAAGCTATTGCGATCTATCGACAAATCAAATGCCCTGCTATGGTGAGGGATCTGAAGGAAATTGGGGTAAGAATTTTGCTACTTCAATCGTTGCTTAATGTCAAATGTCATATTGATTTGTTATATTATATTGAATGCTACCTAACATGATTATCAAAGAATCTGTATGTGAAAGCATGTCGAACGTTTGCAACATATTAATAATGTATTTATGATGCTAAACCTTACAGATCATATTATGTAGAAAGGAATAAGACAAATAGGCAATATGCTGTATGGCAGATATATCCTAAATTGAAGGTGATGATGAAAGTGCACTTAACTATATTTAGTCTTGATTAGAATTTGTCAGAACTATGCCTATAAACATTCAATATGAGCAATGAGGGGAAACTTTGCATGGTTGTTAACCTGTTCAAAATATATCAAATCTCCCTCAAACCACATCCTATCATCTTTTGAAAAATAGAAGAATACACTGGATAATGTAGGATTAGATACATTATGTCAAGAAAGAAAAAAAAAAGAACGATAGGATGATTATAGCTGAAGTACTTTTGATTAATAGTTTGCTAAATAGGGTTGGCCTGGTGATAAATAACACTGCCAACAGAAACAGTTACTATATGTTAAGAGCTTGTTTATTGACAGCTCAGAGTTACATGTAGAAAGTCATGGGATGACATACAATTTTACTTGAAATCAATTATAAATTGTTGCCTTAACACAGGCTGATTCTCCTGACATGCCACTTTGAACACGCATAGTTGGAAGGGACCTTGATGCAGCTGGCTTCCCATCTCAACTGGAGCCAGAAGGTCTTGACTGAGAGAATGGTAAGTGTGAGGACAGAATAACCCTCTTCCCATTTGAGAGAGGCAGATTCCTAGTCTGGGACATGATGTGCAGTGACACATCCTCCAGCTCCAACCTTGCTGTGTTGGCTGCAAACCTGACATCATCACCTGTAATGCAGAAGAGAGAAAAATCAATAAATATAGGGGCCTCACTAGCCACTATCAGTTTATATCAGTCGCCGTCAAGACCCTGAGTGTTCTTGGATCCCACAATACTGATTTCCTCTGCAAAACTGAGATAACAGTGGCCCATCTGAGAAATTAGCCCCACGAGGTGGAATGGCTGCTGCAGTGAGTGTCACTGGCCATTCTCTGTGGCAACATCATCACAATCATGTCTGTGGGGTGTGACTGAGCACATCCTTTCTCTGGGGTGTGTGGCCCATTGTCCCCTCTCCCCCCATCTGCTGCTTAACCCCTTTTGTTCTTTTCTTTTTTTCTTTTTCACTTTCTTTGTTTCTTTGTATTTAGATGTTATAATTTGAAATGTAATCAGTTGACTTAAAATAAAAATTTGTCGTATAGGTTAGAAAAAAAAAATGCATTATTATTATTCTGCACCAGCAAGACTAAATATTTTTGTAAACATATTTCTATGGTATATCAAATAGTCTTTAACTTACTAACCTATTTTCTATATTGACAAAGGTCTTTTTTGGGGAAGGAAAATAACATGTTCATACTTTTCCACAAATAGTCAGTGTGGTGTTATACTAAGATATGTCATAGCAGGTATGATCTTCAACCTGTATTGATACAGTAGTATCTTATAGATATATAAGATAAGAATCAGTAACAACTGAATGCATAAGTATGGGAACAGTGTACCACTTTCTCTTTAGTATTAAAGCAATTAAAAGTTGAAGGATGTCTCTTGCAAAATATTTTACACATAGAAAGCACAGCAAAATGACAAACAGTTCTTTACAGAAAGGTGGAAAATCATGTGCTTGTTGACCTATTAGATCTCTTATTAGCTATGTGTACCTTTCACTCTATATTCGGTAAATCACTCTATATTCGGCAATCTGATCTGTTGGAATACTACTTAGCTGGTAATTGTACAGAAAAGTTTCTGATGAGGAACCAGAGCTATGTACTGATGTTGAACCAATGAGAGAAGCCTCTATGTTCTTGCTTGACCTTGATAGAAGTAGTTGTCAAATCCACCTCAAATCACTCACTCTACTGTTGTTTGTAGAGAAGATAATGCAATCCTAGATACACAATTACTGCATGAAAAAATCCTCAGAAAGACAAGAAAATCAAGGACAAAATACCGTTGATCATATGTCTGCTTGATCAAGGTTGATCTGGAGCTAAACAACAGCAACATCAACTACTCTGATGAATTGCTGTACCAGACAGAACTTTATAATACAGATTTCATATAAGTGCATAAATGATTTTAATGTTTAAGAAATATTAGGATTAGAAAAGACTGCAATTGGAAAATAAAACTCCCCAAAATATTGACATCCACTGTAGCATTTAGATATAAATGTTTAAACATGTATTGAAGCATTATTTATGTATTTATTTAATCATAGAAAACTGAGGAATGGAATCTATTAATTGGTTATGTTGCCATGATTCTGAAAGAGTTCAATTTGGCACAAGAATCGTTCCTGTCATCCTCTCAACCAAAAGAAGCTTTAGAGGTAAAATCCTTTCCCTAAATCGATGTTTCTATGAGAATTTCTGTGCTTTTTTATTCCTAATTCCTAACATTCTGGACTTTACTCTTGCTTTTTTTTCAGAATTTAATATTCCTTTCTACTCTAAGCACAAGGCCTGAAATTTTGGGAGAAGAGGCCAGTCAATTAGATTAACCCCAGTATGCAACTGGTACTTAATTTATTGACCACGAAAGGATGAAAGGCAGAGTTGACCTTAGCAGAGAACTTAATATTAAAACAATATTTAATGGTTTCTTCTTTGGAGTGGATTTACTTAGTCTGTTTGGAGGTTGATATTTTGATAAAGTATCTGGTTAATGGTCAACAATGTTGATATTTCAAGACTGCATCACTTTAACTTAAGATTTTTAACAACAGAAATTGTGGGAGTGTCTAGCACTATTGTATGTAGAAAATTTGGATTTCTGATTATTTATTACAACAACAATGATTGAGATTAATGTTGTTCAAAAAAAGCAAGACAATGTTAACACATTGATCTAGTTGCAGCTGTTGCTGCTATTTTTATGTGGTAATCAGAAAGAGAGAGAGAGTGAGAGAGAGCGAGAGAGTGAGAGAGAGCAAGAGAGTGAGAGAGAGGAAGGGAGGGAGGGAGGGAGAGAGAGGGAGAGAGAGAGGGAGAGGGGAGAGAGAGAGAGAGAGTAGTGGACATGAGAGAGAGAGAGAGAGAGAGAGAGAGTAGTGGACATGAGAGAGAGAGAGAGAGAGAGTAGTGGACATGAGAGAGAGAGAGAGAGAGAGAGAGTAGTGGACATGAGAGAGAGAGAGAGAGAGAGAGTAGTGGACATGATCTTTTCAGGTCTGTCCAGGCTATCAGTTGGAACTTCCATAAGTTGATGTCTAAGGGAAAAAAATGTAGGCAAGTTAGAATTCTACATGGTTGCATTTCTGGAGAGGAAAGATTGGATTACATGTTTGATGTTGGGGTAGGAGGGGTTCAAAGAAAGGAGAGAGATGTAGGATGGCTATAAGCCATTGTAATAGAAATATTAAGGATAGAATGAAGAAACTGTCGGTGAACTTTTGATTAAAGTATGTTGGTGATTGAATCTTTGGAGATCAGTCAAATGGCCTTCTTTTAGATGCAGTTTAGATGTTTAGGTATAAATCATTATCACTATCTCATTGATGTGGACAGTATTCTAACATGGATCTTTATCTACAGGGCTTAGAAAAGCTGCAGAACTGCTGCAATAAGTATGTAAGTCTGAGAGGGAAATATGTTTTATAAAATCATAATTAACTGATCCTCCTGTATTTTATTTTACCCAAAGCCAGGAACTTTTCAGTACCCTCTCGTAGATAAATGTAACCTGTTTAACAGAGGGGATACTGCAAAAGGTTCATATGGCTTTAAAGATCACTGACTAATTAACAAAGCAATAAATGAAGACTGCAGAAAGAAAAAGAAGGGTCTGAGCGTTGTATAATAAATTGGCTACAAGAAAACTTTTGACAGTATTATCCACTTGTGGAATCACTAGTCATGAGTAGAGTTGCACCTGTAATAAAGAGATAGATGAAACATGTCATGAGGAAATGACATGAAGTTACAGACCACCGAATGAATTATAAAAAACTAAACCTTGCTTCATTAGAAGAGGAATCTATCAAAGGGACTCACTCTTTTCACTCTTTTTCTCTTATCACTTCTTCCTTTACTTTGTCATGTTCAACAGAATTGGACTTGGATACAAATGCTATGGCAAGATAATCAACCACCTTTTGTATATGAAGTTGTATGCTGCAAACAATAAACAATGAGAAACACTACTGCAGATAGTACACAGACTCACCAAAGGAATCAGCTTGAGATTTGGCTTAGTAAACTGTGCCCAGGTGACCTTGAAGAAAGGAAAATTATTTAAGAACATTAATATCATATTTGATAAGGAAACTGAGATAAAAGAATCAGATCACAAAACATAGAAATACTTCGGAATCAATACACTAGGTTAAAAAAAGTGAAAGATCATAGACTTTTGCAATTCCATGTTATAGAGTGGGTTTGTCAGAGTGATGGAAAGATTGTGAAAAACAAAGGTGACAATCGTTCCTATAATAATTGATGCACTTGGCACAACATCCAAACTGCTATCAAAGGTGAAGGATATTGGAATTGAGGCATGTATTAACAGCATGCAGAAATGTATCATCTATATGCTGCAAGAATCCTAAGAAAGATTCTTGACATTTGTGAAGTCTTGTTGTCACCAAACCTCATGGTAACATCCCTGCTAATTAAATTAGCATGTAATAGCTTTTGAATAATAATTGTTTCAGAAATTTAGTGGGAGGGAAATTGCTGATTAAACAGATCCCAATACTTGATTGATACTTTATTTTATCAAATTCAGATGGATGTAAAAGCTGACCTTGGTTGGATTTGAAATCAGAGCCTGAAGGTCCACAACTATAAGCATTTTTTTATATGTCAAAAACCTTACAGTGATGTCAAAATGAAAAACAATATCTATATGATAGTATATATTTTTTCTTGTGACCTCTTCATCATCATTGACAAATGTAATATACATCACTACATGTTATCTTAGAATTATTTTTGCTTTAGCCAATAACTTATTTATGTAAATTTAAGTAAATTATAAAAGTCATCAATCCTGTTTCTTCATAGATGCGAAAAGATCTTTTACAATGGGATAGTGCTCTCCAGCTTGCTAAAGTTTTAGATCCGGAAAGTATTCCATTCATTTCTTTGGAGTCAGCTGAAGAATTGGAACTCACTGGGAAATACATGGAAGCCCTTAACCATTATGAACAAGGTATTACCAATCAGAAAGAAGATGAACACAATAAAACCTGTGCTGGAGGTACAGCCCGCATGGCCATTAGAACTGGCGATATCAGGCGGTAAGTATTGAGAAATTTGGATCCTTTGCTGAGAGAAGAGGAGTGATGTGTGTGTGTGTGTGGGGGGGGGGGGGAGTCAGAAGAAACCTTGAAAAGTGGGTCAGAGTATATTTTGTTTATAAAGTTAGGTAAAGTAAAGGTAACTTGGAAAAATATTTAGGTATAAATCACAAATACAAAGATTAGCATATTCTAGTGAAAGAAAGAGTTGAAATTTTATGTACAATAAATGGCTGACATAAGTTGGTGGGTGGCAAATAATATTAGATATGGTTTTGTGTGTGTTCCTTTTGTAGTTTCTGAACAAAATGATAACATACGCATACATAGACTATGTATGTATGTGTAATCTGTTAACTTGGGGAAAGAGAAAAAAAACCAAGAAAGCAGGTGAAGGGAAAATTATTAAAAGAAAAAAAAGAAGGTAAAAGAAAACTAAAGATAAAAACAAAGGACTAACACATAAGAAATAAATTGTTCAATATTTAATGGTTTCATTTTCAGTATGATGATTTTTAAAACAAATTAAAAACAGCAGCATAATATATAATAAATGGTACATTGAAATTTTTAAAAATGTTTTTCAAACAAAAATATCTATTTCATAAAATTCCAGTTTTGTATTCTATAAAGCAACTGATGTAGAAAAAAAAAATTGATTTCCATTGAGAAAAAGCTGAGAAGCAAGTAAAAAGAAAAAAAATAGTTATTCTGGAAACTGTTTCAGTTTCATAGGTTCCAAACACCAGCATGATATAGAAATTAAAAAAATAACTACACGAAAAACAACAAAAAAGAAATGATGTTTTACTAAATGCTTCTTAATTCTTTATTGCTTTTAAAATTGATAGAAACATGAATGTAATGTATTGTATTCAGCATCCACATTTAATGACCGCTTTGCCATCCTTGCATGGATCAGACAGAATTTATTGAGGCCTATTTTTCTACAGCTGAATGCTCTTCCTGTCACTAACCTTTGCTTGTTTCCAGGCAAGGAGATATTTCCCCTTGCCCAGGCATATTTTTCACAGAAAACTGGAAATGCACAGACTGCTCATTCACAACCATCACATGATGTCAAGATAAGGGTGCACACACACACACACACACACACACACACACACACACACGCGCACACACGCATTCACGCACGCATGCACACACACACACACACACACACACACACACACAGGGCTTCTTTGAGTTTCTGTCTACTATATCCACACGCAAGGCTTGGTTAGTCCAGATCAATAGCAAAAGATACTTGCTGAAGATACCTCACAGTAGGACTGAACCCAAGACTGCGTGATTGGGAAGCAAGCTTCCTATGTACATTACCATGTCTGCTCTTGTATCTGGCGTGTGTGTGTATGTATGTATGTATGTCTATAAATACACATGTGCACAAACACACACGCATGCATGCACGCATGCACACACATAGAGGGTGTGGTGAATAAATTGTCAGCCAAATCACGCAAAATGAAAATAACACTGACATCTCATTTTAACAGATATATTTACCAAAATTACAGAAAACTATCTTGAAATACTAAAGAGTAAATTTATTCAATAAAATTGCCATTGACATCAACCACAGCCTCCAGATGACTTCAGAATCTCCTGCAACTCTTCTGGATGGTCTCCTTGTTTAAGTTGGTGAATGCTGCCATAATCCTTGCCTTCAGTTCATCTTTGGTGTTACAAGGAATTTTGTTGATCTCTCACTCAATTGCACACCACAGATAATAATCAAGGGGTTGCAGTCTGGGGAGTTAGGTGGCCAGATGTTAGGGGTAGTGTGGTTGTAGAAATTGTCTGACAGCCACAACTAGGTTCTCTGGCTTGTGTGGCATAGTGCAGTGTCCTGTTTCCAGACATAGGGTGTCCTAGAAGCCACCCTCTTGATCTAGGGCAGCATTACCTCCTCCATGCACTTGATGTAGGCCTCCTTGTTGATTCTGAAGTTGTGTGGGAGGATGAATGGAGGCATAATGTTGCCATCATTAGTGATCACTCCAGACACCATGATGTTGACTGGATGTTTGATTTTTATCACTGTTGGTACATGTCCTCAGATTGTACATGTCCTTAGATTGTACATGTCCTCAGATTGTACATGTCCTCAGATTGTACATGTCCTCAGATTGTACATGTCCTCAGATTGTACATGTCCTCAGATTGACATCCAAACACTCTGAAACGTTTCTACTGAAGCTTCTGGTGCAAATGCCAAGCAGTACAGCTTGTCGTTTCCAAATTTCTGGCAGAGTGAATTGCGTCATGGTGCTGTTTTTCTCACAGACAGTGCCCAACTGACCTTACTATACTATGTAGTTGGTAAAATTAAAAGCAAACAATGCACATGCATGAAACTAAAGATATAAAATGGCGCCAATTTACCCATCATAGAAACTATGTATTGTTTCATCGTATAAAAGGGGGTTAATATGATTTTGTACAGAAATCTTGTTTTCAATATCTAAATTTCCTCTTATCCCCACCGCAATTTCTTAATTTGTAACTTCTTTGGAAATTTTTTTGTTATCTACATAGAAAAATAGAGATTATGAATCTGGGGAAATATATATATATATATATATATACATACACACACACACACACACACATATATATATGCACATTTTTTATAGTTTAATTTTTCTTAAAGAAACACTCAATGCCCCTTCTTCGACCTCACTCACCCATCACCTATCAGCTTTCAAAAAGCTAAAATCTCCCAATCTTTCACTTTTGACTGATGTTTCCCATTTGCATAGAATTACACTGAGATAGTAAACTTAAAAAATACCAGACCACCACCAGAAAATCCGACATGCTAGAAACAACAGGTAAATGACATTATTTCTGAAGAAACTTCCCTGTTTTCCAAAAAGCTTTGGGAGTTTGTAGCTTTTTGGAAAGTGGTGAGGTGATGGGTAAAATTCTTAAAAATTCATACTCTCTGTTTTTTCTCCATGTATTACCAATAATAAAAATTTGAAAAAAGTAAAAAAATGAATTTAGTGTGGAGAAGGAGAAAATCAAAATATTGAGAACGTATTTTGTGGATGAAATTGTAATCTCCTGTATCGCAAACATAGGAATCGGAAGAAATTTAGGAAAGAATGAAGCAGGTGGGGGACGGAAATGTCACTTTGGACATGTTAGAAAGAAGAGATAAAGGACAGGATTTCTGAGAAAAGATCAGGTTTTTAAATATGCTCATCATAAACACAAATTACACAATAGAATAACATCATTTCAATTGGATTTGAACTGTAAATTTGTGCATGCACATTGCAAGAAATAACATAATTCGTGCAGAAGTTTTACCTAGAGTGTGTGTATGTGTGTCAAAGGAAGTTATTTTATGGCATTCTTTCATTTGAAGAAGCAAAGTTGTCAACTCAACATATATGGAATCATATGATTGTTAATTTCCATAAAATTGTTTTAATTTCTGTATGCTTTGAAGAGAGCAGAAATTGAAAGAGAGGATAAAGTGAAAAGGCGACATTTGCTTTGAAGTGAGAGGAGAAAGTAAAAGAGAGGAGAAAGTGTAAGATATATGTGTATATGAAATGGACGTGTGTGTGTGTGTGTGTGTGTGTGTATGTGTGTGTGTGTGTGTGTGTGTGTGTGTGTGTGAGAGATGGAGAGAGTGTGTGTGTGTGGCTGTATTTCCTCACAAGATATAGAAAAACGGATGTCTTTTAATGCAATTTTTTTGGTTGTGGCTTATTTTAATACAATATTTATGTGTACATTTTCATAAATGTTTGTCTGAGTAGAATTTTATGAATACGTGAAACATTAGAAGCAAATCGAAATATTGTCCGAATATGACCTGAAAATTGTGTGACCCAACATAGTTGCCGAGGTTATTTTAGTTGTAAAAAAGAGTTAAGTCAAAAACATAGTTTATTTGGTAGGTAGATAATAAGCACCTTTCTTTATTATAATACAGATGTGACTAATTCGGATAAACATTACTTTCATTATTCACACATCGTCACTCTCGTAATGCAACACTTTGTAATCTTGGTTGAAATTGAAAGTGTGAAACTATTTTCATTTTCTAATGAAACGCGGTCATTGCAGAGGAGTGTTTTTGAAATAACTATAGCTGGTTATTGAGATAACGTAGAAAATATGTAAATGAAAATGAAGTTTATTTGACATGTGTAATTGATTTTATTGTTCTAGTCTTAACATCAGTTGGTAAGAATAGAAGTCATTTGACAACATCTTTTCGTTTATAATTAGCTATCCTGTTGCAGGTTCAATCCGTAGAATATTGAAATGATACCCATCTTATCCATTTCACAGAATAAGACTATACCAGAGAGCATGATAAGAGGGATGAGCCTGTAAAACAAGTTTAAGGTTGTTATCTTGAACATGAATGAGAATATGATTTTAGTGGGGATCACCAACCATAAGGATGGCTACTTCATTAGACGTGGGCTCATTAAAACAGCGTAAAATGTTCTTTACTATAGTTTACTATGGAGGTAAGGAACACATAAACACACTCATAGAATTGATAATATTGAAAACAGCAAAATGTATACATATGAAGTTCAAGCATTTTTTTCCAGATATATTTGAGAGTGAGTGTTGTTAAATCAGCCAAAAACTTCATGTTGGTAGCACTTCGAAGTGAATACAGTTGTTCGTTTAAAGTCCAGGCTGCAACTAAACTTTCAATATTGGTGTGTTTCACTGTTGGGTGGAAGAAAGTTACATACATAAACTTATTCATAAACTTATACACATACACACACACACACACACACATTAATGCACACCTGAAGCCTATCTCTGTCCCTGTGTGTGTTGGTTATCACAAAAATGTATGTATACTGACAGATACATACACCGTGATACACATATACTTGTCAGTCATTGGCCTGACGTATGTAATGAACGCACGAACACACTCATATAGAAAATGTGACATCATTGTTGTTGTGGTGGTGATATAAAATGTTTACAATAGGTAACTAAAAGAAAAATGCAATGTTAAATTTTTGTAATGCAAATATGTGAATGAAAATATAGTTTATTTGGTAGCCAAAAGCCTATTGAATCTTTTGATACCCCATTCTTCAAAATTGGTATTTCAGTTTTGGAATGCATAAGGAACATACACACACATACAAATTCTCTTTTATATATATAAGATATATATATATATATATATATATATATATATATATATATGATGAGCTTCTCTTAGTTTCCATCTACCAGGTCCACTCATCCACTCACAAGGATTTGGTTGGTTGGTCTGAGGTTGTAGTAGAAGACACTTGCCCAAAGTGCCATGCTGTGAGACTGAACCCTAAACCATGTGGTTGGGAAGCAAGCTTCTTACTACACAGCTATGCCTTCTTTCTTTCTTTCTTTCTTTCTCCCCCCTCTCTCTCTCTATATATATATATCTTTTAGCCATGAAAGAGTTAAACACTCAGACTCTTAAGAAATTATTTAAGTTTACAGATGTGTGCAGTTCTTGGTAATGCTCTGTCTTCATACATACATAAATTTGAGTAATAAAAAAGAAAAAAGAGAGAGAGAAATATTAAAAATGGGATAATCATCTGGAAAACTTGTCTATTCAATAACTTGTCTATTGAAAATATTTTCAAGAATTATTGTTTTTATATAGCTTGGCTCTAAGCTTTGTCTCGATGGAAATGAAATATCTTTTTTCTACATTAGCTATTCTATAGGAAATCAAATGGAGTTTTATAAAAACTAAATTTCTGTATGAAAAATACTCAAATAAAATTTCATGTACCGCTTATGTTTTTCATTCTTCAAAATCATCAAACTGAAAATGAAATTGCTATAAATTGCAACATTGAATCCTGATGTGTTTTTGTTTTTCTTTTATGTCTGAGATTTCTTTTCATCTATTTTTTCTGAATAATTATTTTTCCTTGTCATTTACCACATAAAGATACTTCTTTTTTTCTTTGAGTAAGTAAATTGAATAAGCAAGCATACCTCCCTCCCTCCCTCTCTCCATACATATATACATACATAGATAAATATATGTATATATACATACAGATGTATATATCATATACATATATGCACACACACACACACACATATCATATACATACATAAACACATTTGTGTGTATTTTTATATAAATACGTATATGTGTGTAAATACTTGTCTAAGGCATCTGGCTGTAGAAAATCTACCTCAAAGAATTCCATCTGACCAATGCAAGCTTGGAAAATTGGATGTTAAAATAATAATGATGATGGTGTTTTACATGTATAAATATATTTGTATCTGTATGTTTGTATATATGTATTTGTGTGTGTGTGTGTGTGTGTGTTTACAATCATTCACATACTTATGTATGCATATGAACAAGTAAGCATGTTTGCTTTAGAGCAAGAAAGAGATGCTTTTAAAACAGCTAATTTATTTTTTCCCATAGTAAATGAATGCTTTAGATTGCACCCCTGCTACTTCATTGCCTAAAACATGGGTATATGAATTTGTTTAAATTTTTTTTCACATTTTTGTATGTCTATATGACAATCATGTGTATATGTGAGTTTTTACTTATAAATAAATATATTTGCATATATCCTTATATGCATATATATATATATATATATATATATATATATATATAGATATATATATTTAATTAATACAATAATAGGATAAACTCTTATATAAGAATTTATCAAGTAGTTATCGTGAAAGAAATTCATAGGGAAGAATCTATCGTTTTTTCCTTAAATCATATTTATTTATATATATATATATATATATATATATATATATGTAAATGGGCTTATTGTGTATATATACATACATATGTGCATACATATGTGTACATGCATGCATGAATTTGTATGTGTGTGTGTGTGTGTTTGTGTTTACGAACTTGTTTATGTGTGCAAGTATATATACTCATGTACTTACATATACCATGGTATGTTCTAATGCAGTAGTTTTCTACTGGGGTCCATATGGCCCTTGGCAGTCCATATAAGATTTGTTGTTAAAATTTATGTGCAATAAATTGATTACACTTCTACAATATACAACATATTTTACTTTTTTTATGCAATTCCTAATAATATTTCATTATAAAAATGTAGCAGGATTTTTTTTTAATATGTGTTGAATGGCTATGGGGGTCCAGTAGAATAAAATAGGAATCAAAAGGGTCCATAGGCAAAAATGGTTGAGAACCACTGTTCTAATGTGTATACACAGCCCTTTATAACTTCATATTTTGTGTATGTATAAGTATGAACATGTCTAGGCATACATCATCATCATCATCATCATCATCATCATCATCATCATCATCATCGTTTAACGTCCGCTTTCCATGCCAGCATGGGTTGGACGATTTGACTGAGGACTGGTGAAACCAGATGGCTACACCAGGCTCCAATCTGATTTGGCAGAGTTTCTACAGCTGGATGCCCTTCCTAACGCCAACCACTCTGAGAGTGTAGTGGGTGCTTTTATGTGCCACTGGCATGAAGGCCAGTCAGGTGGTACTGGCAATGGCCACGCTCAAAATGGTGTATTTTACGTGCCACCCGCACAAGAGCCAGTCCAGGGGCACTGGCAACGATCTCGCTCGAAAGTCCTTACACATGCCACAGGCACAAGTGCCAGAAAGGCGACGCTGGGCACAGGTGCCATCCTGATTTCGCTTTCGCTTGCCCCAATAAGTCTATGTTTTATATGTTTGTCTTAGTCTATTTGTATTTCTTGTTAGGTATGGGTGACTATATTCTTACATGTGTGTTTATATGGTTTAGTTTCACTATATTTTATTATTTTATTCCATTTTTCTCTTCCAATCCTTTACTTAACAGGAAGATTTTGAAAATTTTGAAACTTTTTAGCTGTCAGTGACTCTACAATTATTAATTTTTGATTGAAGACACCAGAAAAAAAATTCATAAATCCACCTTTCATAAACTGTGAATTCATGATTTTGAAGCTAGTTTGATAAATGCCAAGCATGAAAGTTCTAGCCTGGAGTCACTTATGTAACTTTACAACCAATTAAAAATGTATATGTACTATGTATTATTGAGTTCTATTTCTCCTGTTTGTCGTACAAACCTAGTTATAGTTATACATACATATATGCAAAGACATCTATGTACATACATACATACATACGTACATACATACATACATACATATATATATAAATATATATATATATATATATATATATATATATATATATATATATATATATATATTCTTTTACTCTTTTACTTGTTTCAGTCATTTGACTGTGGCCATGCTGGAGCACCACCTTTAGTCGAACAAATCGACCCCGGGACTTACTCTTTGTAAGCCTAGTACTTATTCTATCGGTCTCTTTTTGCCGAACTGCTAAGTTACGGGGACATAAACACACCAGCATCGGTTGTCAAGCAATGCTAAGGGGACAAACACAGACACACACACACACACACACATATATATATATATACATATATACGACGGGCTTCTTTCAGTTTCCGTCTACCAAATCCACTCACAAGGCTTTGGTCGGCCCAAGGCTATAGTAGAAGACACTTGCCCAAGATGCCACGCAGTGAGACTGAACCCGGAACCATGTGGTTGGTAAGCAAGCTACTTACCACAGAGCCACTCCTGCGCCTATGTGTAAATTATTTTCTAAATTCTGGTGATATGTCATGCAATTTAACTTACACTATATATTTATATATGTGTGTATATATGTTCATATGTGCACACATGTGTATATATGTGTGTGCATACATGTATATACATATGTGTGCATAAGTGTATATACATATATGTGTGCATAAGTGTATATACATATATGTGTGCATATGTGCATATACATGTGTGCATGTGTATATACATGTGTGTGTGTTTATATATATATGTGTGTGTGTGCGTGTCTATACATATGTACATCTGTCTATATAACTACACACACACATGTGGTATATATTCATGTGCCTGTATGAATATATACACACACATATACACATATAAATGTGTATATATCTATCTATGTATATGTGTGTGTGTGTATATATATGTGTGTGTGTGTGTGTGTGTGTGTGTGTGTGTGTGTGTATTAAATAAAGTGAGACAACAAGGCCAAGGCTGTGTGGAAATTTCAGGACATTTATAAAGAGACAGTTAGTCTTACAGCTGTTTCTGGGATATTAGAGATATCCCTTCATCAGAGATGGTGTGTTAGAGTTCAATATGAGGAGTTATTTTGGGAAAGGAAGCAAATAAGGAGTATATAGAGAATTAGGAGAATGAATGTAGAAATAAAAATAAAACTGTATAAAGATGTTATAGTTGCAGTTCCATTATCCAAGGAAAGTGATGTGTAGAAGTGGTAGAAATGCTTCCTGTCTGTGGTATGTAAATTTCAATAAGAGTTCATATTTTGTCATCACAAATTGGTAAGTGTGGAGATGTAGATTCGATGTGCTGTTCAAAGGGGTCTTGTGGTGTGAATGAAAATTTGAGAACATAGTGATAGTATTAAGTGGATAGAGAGAGGAGAAGAGATGTGTATGTTAAAGTGGAGAGGTCAAAAGAAAAGGTGAGAAAAGAAGAAGGAAAGAAAGAGGAAGAGAAAATGAAAACAAGAGAAAATAAAAAAGTGTAAGGAAGTAAAAAAAAGTTAATAACAAATACCATTCTTTCCCCATCTCTAGCCTCTCCTCTGACAGTATTACCCCCCCCCCCTCCATTCCTGAGAATAATCCCCACAATCCATTACCATGTAACTGCCGTCCTGGGACCATCTGCCCTCTACAAACCCATTGTAGAATACCTAATGTAATTTATAAATGCACCATCCTCAAGATGTTACACAATTCTACAACCATATATATAATGGCCAAGTGTTGAGCCTGAGCCTCTAAGACTGGGTTACAATGGCAGTGGAGATGGAGGAACTGGGAGGAGGAGATGACATTCATGGTGTGGGTAAGGTGGGAGAAGGGTGTGGGTAAGGGTGTGGGTAAGGTGGGAGAAGGATGAAAGGCAAAGTCGACCTTGGCAGAATTTGAACTCAGAACGTAATGGCAGACAAAATACCGTTAAGCATTTTGCCCCTGGCGTGCTAAAGTTTCTGCCAGCTCGCCGCCTTTTAATGGGATGGGTCATTCTTGTACATATGGCCACTGTAGTGATCTGTTCACAGATGTTACTGATGCAAGAGAAGCAAGAGTGAGAACAAGTTTTGTTAAATGGCAAAAGGTAGAGGTACTAAGATAAAGAGTGATAAAGAACTCAAGAAACTGCTGAAAGGCATGGAAGACTGACAGGATAATAACTATGGTGAAAAGGAGGTGGGAAAGCCTGAGAAGAGAAGTTATTGAAGAAGTGGAAAGTGTTATTGGTATCATAGATATAGGAGGGGAGAGCAGCAGCCAGTCTCATAGAGGTTTGTATGTCACACAAATACAGTACCCCTTTTTTCTGCTGGTTTGATAGTGATGTCATCATGGCAGCGAAGAGAGCAGAGTGTTTCGCCTGGGACATGTTTGTGCATTGTGAATGCTTCTGATGGCCAAGGTGGTCTTCTACACAGTAACAGGCCTTGGTGAATAGGTCTAGGGTACTGAATCAGCCTGGGCTTGGCATCCAGTGTGATGGTTGCTGGCTTCATGAAGCAATTGTGGATGTTTGGTGCTGGTGGGGTACTATTAAAAGTGGTGCACAGTTTTATGTTGTACAAAAACTGACTCCAGTACAGTTCCAAAACTCATCACTGACTGGTTTTAGAGACTGAATTGTAGGCTCCCTGCTAAAAAGGTAGTGCTCAGCTTCAGAGAGAGCTAAGTTTATAGGGAAAGTGACAATAGTAAATGGCATAGTGGAAATTGACAGAGGCCATATTGTATCCAGTGTGATCCAGTGACATCAATTGCAACCCAGTGTACTTTTACATGTTGTCTAGCAGGAGAAGTTTTTTCTCAAGACTATTTATGCAGTGAAAGGCCTTCACCTGTCTGAGTGTACTTGAATGTGTTGAATATAATTTTATACAAATATATCTATATATTTCATTCAAAGTGATGTTGTGTGATTTTAGCTTATATATATATATATATATATATATATATATATATATATATATATGATGATATATATATATATAAGGGAGAGAGAGAGAGTGATACCTTGTTCACACATGTGCATGTATAGAATATATATATATATATATATGTATATGGGGATATATATACATGTTAATATAAACACGTGCATATATATGTCTGTGTATATTTATATACAAAATTGGTCCCTTGTAAAGCTACCAGAGTCTAAGTTTGAATCATCTGAGCACTGCTAAGTGCTTTCTATACTGAGAATCTCAGGATCTCGTCTGTTCACTATAAATACATATATGTATATACATCCACGTATACACATAACATACTATGTCGACCCAATAGAGGGACCAGCTATCCGAGTTGATAGTACCAGGGTAGATAAAGCAATTAAGAGTATGAAGACCGGGAAAGCCCCCGGCCCATCAGGAATCACTGCAGAGATGCTCAAAATATCTGGCAGTGTTGGCTATAGCCTAGTCACCCGTATTACGAACCAGGTGATACACGAAGGAGTCATACCCTATGACTGGTGTAGCAGCATCATAGTCAACTGCTACAAAGGTAAAGGGGACGCTTTAGATACAAATAATTACAGAGGCATCAAGCTGTTAGATCAGGTTATGAAAGTTACAGAGAGGGTCATAGCCCAACTAATTAGGGAGCGAATCAATTTAGATGAGATGCAGTTTGGGTTCGTGCCAGGTAAAAGCACTACTGATGCCTTATTTCTAGTGAGACAGTTGCAAGAGAAATACCTAGCCAAGGATAAACCTCTGTACCTGGCTTTCGTTGACATGGAGAAAGCCTTTGACAGGGTCCCCCGATCCCTTATCTGGTGGTCAATGAGGAAACTTGGGATAGAAGAATGGCTAGTGAGAGCTGTGCGAGCCATGTACAGAGATGCGGCCAGTAAGGTGAGGGTTGGAAATGAGTACAGCAATGAATTCCGGGTAGAGGTAGGGGTCCACCAAGGTTCCGTCCTCAGCCCCCTATTATTTACCATAGTCCTCCAGGCAATCACAGAGGAGTTCAAGACAGGTTGCCCCTGGGAGCTCCTCTATGCTGATGACCTTGCCCTAATTGCGGAGTCACTATCAGAACTAGAGGAGAAGTTTCAGGTGTGGAAGCAAGGTCTAGAATTGAAGGGCCTTAGAGTCAACCTAGCTAAAACCAAAATCCTAATAAGTAGGAAGGTAGATAAAACACAAACCCCTTCAGGTAGATGGCCCTGCTCAGTATGTAGAAAAGGAGTAGGTAGTAACTCTATAAGATGTACCCGGTGCAAGCTATGGACACATAAGAGGTGCAGCAACATCAAAGGCAGGTTAACTAGCAAGTTAGTTTTTGTTTGTGGCAGATGTTCAGGTGCAATAAAGACTGCAAACAAACAGGAAACAACTTCTATCTCATTCCAGGGTGAAAAACTAGAGGTAGTCGATAGCTTCCGCTATCTGGGCGACCAAGTTAGTAGTGGGGGTGGGTGCGCTGAAAGTGTAGCTGCTAGAATAAGAATAGCCTGGGCAAAGTTTAGAGAGCTCTTACCCCTGCTGGCGACAAAGGGACTCTCACTCAGAGTAAAAGGCAGACTGTATGACGCATGCGTACGAACAACCATGCTACATGGCAGTGAAACATGGGCTGTAACTGCTGAGGACATACGTAAGCTCGCAAGGAATGAAGCCAGTATGCTCCGTTGGATGTGTAATGTCAATGTGAATACCCGTCAGAGTGTAAGTATCTTGAGAGAAAAGCTGAACATTAGAAGCATCAGTTGTGGCGTGCAAGAGAGACGATTGCGCTGGTATGGACATGTGGTGAGAATGGAGGAGGATAGCTGCGTGAAAAAGTGCCACACCCTAACAGTTGAGGGAACCCGTGGAAGAGGTAGGCCCAGGAAGACCTGGGCTGAGGTGGTGAGGCAAGACCTTCGTACATTGGGCCTCACCGAGGCGATGACTACGGACCGAGACCTTTGGAAATGGGCTGTGCGTGAGAAGACCCGGCAAGCCAAGTAAGATCGTTGCCAGTGCCCCTGGACTGGTTCTTGTGCGGGTGGCACATGAGATGCACCATTTTGAGCGTGGCCGTTGCCAGTACCGCCTGACTGGCTCCTGTAGGATTTTCGAGCGAGATCGTTGCCAGTGCCCCTGGACTGGCTTGTGCGGGTGGCACATAAAAGACACCATTTCGAGCGTGGCCGTTTTCGTGCGGGTGACACGTAAAAGCACCCACTACACTCTCTGAGTGGTTGGCGTTAGGAAGGGCATCCAGCTGTAGAAACTCTGCCAAATCAGACTGGAGCCTGGTGTTGCCATCCGGTTTCACCAGTCCTCAGTCAAATCGTCCAACCCATGCTAGCATGGAAAGCGGACGTTAAACGATGATGATGATGATGATGATAGGTAAGCTGTCAAGAATTAGGCTATAAAAATTAGACTTGGTCAATTTAACTTTGCATTTAAGAACCATGAGATTATCTTTATGTTCGTTTTCAATTCCATTAACAATATAGGAAACAAACCATACAGTGCTGTATATCTTAGCTATATGTTGCTTCAACATTTGCTATTACAAAACTCTCAAGCATAACATACATATCACCACATCCCTCTTTCTGTTCTCTCCCTCTCTGTTTTTTTTTTTTTCAGCTTTTCTAAAATGTTCCCTGTATATATCTCATCCTCTCTGAACCATTACCTATAATGGGAAAAAATGAAAATAAAAGAAAGATCAAAGCTTTATAAATCAACTATTACTGCTACTCTTCTTCCCATTTTAGATATCATAGCTGCTCAATAAAAGATCTCTTGGAATGGCTACAACAAGGCTGAGCTGTTAAAATCTTGTGATGGTTATTTATGGCTGGTCTCTTAGCTGTGTTATTCATGTTCATGTTTCTATTTTCCAGCGGCGTCAAAATTGCTTCGAAAATATCCAACCGTACTTTGCACAAGGACTGTGCAGAAATTCTGGAATCAATGAAGGTAGATGTTTAATTTTGCTTTTATGTGTGTGTGTGTGTGTGTGTATAAGTACATACATAATTTAGTGTGTTTGTTTGTTTGTGTGTATGTGTGTGTATGTATATGTTTGTGTGTGTATGTGTGGATGTATGTGTGTATCATTGTGTATGTGCATATATAAATATATCTATATGTGTGTATATATATATTTATATATATGTACATGAGTGTATATATATATATATATATATATATATATATATGCATGTATATGTGCATGTATATATATATACATACAAATATATATATTTATATATATATATATATATATATATATATATATATATATATATATATATATATATATATATATATATATATATATAGAGAGAGAGAGAGAGAGAGAGAGAGAGAGAGAGAGAGAGATGTACATATATGCATACATACACATTATTTCTTTATTCTTTTATTCCTTTACTTGCTTCAGTCATTTGACTGTGGCCATACTGGAGCACTGCCTTGAAGGGTTTTAGTCAAACAGATTGACCCCATGGCTTACGTTTTAAGCCTAGTACTTATTCTATCAAACACTAACACCAGTTGTCAAACAGGGATGGGGAGACAAACGCAGATGCAAAGACATACACACAGATATATATATATATATACACAATGGGCTTCTTTCAGTTTCTGTTTACCAAATCCACCCACAAGGCTTTGATTGGCTCAAGGCTATAGTAGAAGACACTTGCCCATGGTTCCAGGTCCAGTCCTTTTTGCACATATGTCTGTCCACTCAGTAGAATCTGTCTAGTACTGGAGTCTGATATTTGTTGTCAGTGAATGGTCAGTCTATTTCTTAGAGTAAGCTTTGTTTGACCTATGTAATCTTCATTACATCCTTGACATTTGATAGCATATATTAAATTCCTTGAAGAACATGTAAAGTGATTTTTAATGGTAAAAATTTCTCCTGATTTGAATTTGTATGTTGTGTTTCCTATATTTCTACCCATGTGGAATAAAATAACTTTGTTATATATATATATATATATATATATATATATACACACACACACACACACATTTAGATATATTTATATACAATGGTGGTGCCCCAGCATGGCCACAGCCTTTGGGCTGGAACATGTAAAGGAATATATATATATTTACACATGTATGTATTATATGTATTTTGTTTTTACTCCTTTATTTCCCCCTAACATTGTTGTGAGTCTCTAAAATGTTTTTAACTGTATTTCATATAAACTTTACTGCTTTAGCGTATTATAGTCTCATTATTGCCAAATTACCAATTGGTTTCTTACCAGAAGTTTGGAATCCTGTCAATCATCAGAAATGCTTGAAAGGAATGGTATAACATGAGCCCTTTGCCTATAAAGGCCAAAGCTACTTGTGGGGAGTTGCTTACTGAGCATATCTAGAATAAAAGATCCTATAAGGTCACATACATCAGCACTGCTAAATGCTCACATTACAACATCAAAGGAGACTTCCAGGTTAGTCTGCTTAACCCACATTGAATCCTTGTTGAATAGTAGGGCTTTCCTGGCATGCATGATGATGTTTACATCATCATCACTAATTTCGGTACAGGCTCTAGCTAAGTTCAATGATTTATATAACAAAACCTACCTTATAGATGGAAAAAAATCCGCTCTATTGAATTGGGTGAACTTTGCTCTGCCTCTGCTACTATTGGTTTTAAACCCAGCCATGGTCAACCTTTTTTGAGAAACAAGCTGCATGGCACATCATCACTACTAAGAAAATTTGAGGTAATTTTTTCATTAGGCATGCCTTTCAGAAAGGCTGTGGGTTGCCTGTGACTGTCTTAAACCATGAGATGACCTCGTTGCTGTTGTGTCATAGGGTGAGGCCAGAGACTCTCCTAGTGTCATTGTTGATCTTCCCATGCAGGTGTAAAATCTGCCAAAGCATGGTTGGTCCTAAACAAACTGGTTGTTGTCTGGAAATCAACCCTGTCAGACAACCTTAAGAGAAATTTTTTCCTGTACTACAGTAGATCAGTCCTTTTATATAGAACAATAGTCTGGATGCTTACCAAGAATACTGGAGTCCAAGCCAGGTGGAACTTACACCCGAATGTTAAGATCATTCTTAAACATATCTTGGGGAACTCATTCCAGTAAGAAACAACTGTATAGAGATCTCCTGCCTGTTTCTGCCATTGTAAGGAAAAGGTACTGGTGCCTTGTGGCAAGCTGAACAAGAGCTGGCAAGTGACCTACTGCTATGGCTGCCAAAGCGTGGCCATACACGTGTAGGTTGTTCAAACACAACATATATAGATCAACTCATCAGAGGCACTGGATGCTTCCCTGAAAAACCTTCCTCAATAATGCAGGTTGAAAATGTCTCAGCAAGCTCAACTGGATGATGATGACTATAATTCCTTTTAGCATCAATGCTATGTTTACTATACCTTATTATAAAATATCTCTATTATATGTTTTCATGACATTGTGACTATATTAGTCTGTTTCCTTTTTCTTTTGTTTCAGCAATGGGCTGAGTCTGCTGCTTTATATGAAAAAGGAGGTTTCTATGACAAAGCTGCATCATCTTACATCAAATGCAAGAACTGGTATATATCATCTTATAGCCTAACCTTTGAAAGCTGTGTTATAGATTCAGCAAATTTGTCATCTGGCCTAAACAACATTATGTCATACAAGTTAATGGTGGATTAGTGGCTTGTATACTGTTACTAATGCTTTAACTAAGACACTTAATTCTCACTGGCTCTGACCAATCAGTTTGATTAGCTAAAATAGCTTCATCAAATTCACTGCTGTTAGCTACAATATACTAATGGGTATTTTATCATCTACGTTCAAGTTCTCTATTGCACTTGATAAAAGCAATGGGAAACTATTCCAATATATACAGGCATGGCAGAATATATTGGAAAAGTTTGCTTGTTAACCACAGGGTTTTGGGTTCAGTGCCACTGTGTGGTGCCTTGGGCAAGTGTCTTCTACACGGGAGTGGATTTGGTTGAAGGAAACTGAAGGAATCATGTTGTGTCATTGTAAATATGCTTATGTTTGTGTTTCCTTTTCTCGACATGGCATAATTGTAGTAAATGAAAGTCATTCCTTTCCAGTATTCTGCAAAAACAGGTCTGGCCATGGGGAAATATTACCTTGCTTGGAAACTGGTGAGGGCTGGCAACAAAAAGGGCATCTGGCTTTAGAAAATCTGCCTCTATAAACTCCATCTGACCCATGCAAGCATAGAAAACAGGATGTTGAGATGGTGGTGGTAGCAGTGGCGGTGAAGAAGACGACAACGACTTCTTTAAAAACATCCTGTAGGCACTTCAGATTTCCTATTATAGAAATACATTTATCACACTTGTTTACCTGGTTGCTCTACCTGCCAGAAATAGCCTGGTACTTAATCTATCAGTTTCTTTTACCAAACTGTTATGTTATGGGGATGTAAACACACCAACACCAGTTGCTAAGTGGTTGTGGTGGGGGTAATACACACACACACACACACACACACAAAAGTGTGTGTGTGTGTGTGTGTGTGTGTATATATATATATATATATATATATAGGCTTCTTTCTGTTTCTGTTTACTAAATCCACTTACAAAGCTTCAGAAGACACTTGCCCAAGGTGCCATGTCGTTGAGAAGCAAACTTCTTACTACACAGCTGTGCCTGTGCCTGCAGTGTCTATTTTGTTCATGTTTAAAACAATATGTTGGGATTTGGCTGCTATTTCTTGCTGATTGAATGACCATATACATGCCTTCTTGTGTAGTGGAGGAAGTGTGTCTTCTTAGTTCCTCAAAATCTGTTGGCAAATCATTTAAAACATTCTATCTTCATCTCCCCACTCCCCACCCCCACCTTCCCACGTACTGCACTTGTTTGGTTGGTGCCAGGGATGCAGCTGTCACTCTCCTTCCTCCCCTCCTTCTTATCCAGAGAGTGACCAGAGATTTGTTTTCAGCCTGATAGCTGACTGATTATAGACTTACCTTGTTACTATGCATCACAATTTCTAATAAACCATTGCTGCACACCTTCAGTTTTGTTGGTCTCTTCTCTATCACAAGTGCCAGTTTATATGTGGTTTATTACACATCTTGCTAGGCATTTGTGGTAATTTGATTACAGAATGAGCTTTCTCAGTGAAATGTACCATTCTCTTTCTTTTCCTGACATTTCAGTTATAAAACAAGGAAGATCTTTTTATCTCTTTCCTATATTATAACACAGGTGCTGTAAGGTTAACTAGCTGAACTGCAGAATACAAGGTCATAAGTTGAGATTAGAGCTGATAAAAGAGGTGGCTAGGGTGTCAGCATGTTGGCTTGTTGGCTGAAGGGATTAGCAGTTTGCATAACATTACAGATGCTATGTTGCCCTTCGCAGAATGGCAAAAATATTCAATTCTAGTTGTGTTATGTATCCTTTACTTGTTTTCTGTCATTGGACTGTTGTCCCTAGTACTTAATATTTTTAATCTGGTACTTATTCTATCAGTCTCTTTTGCTGGACTGCTAAGTTTTGAGTGCATAGTCAAACCTACACTGGACGTCAAGCAGTGGAGTGGGACAAACATACACTCACACACATGCATGCACACACACACACACACACACGACAGGCTTCCTCACAATTTCTGTCTACCATATTCACTCAAAAGGCATTGGTCAGCCCAGGGATATAGTAGAAGACATTTGCTGAAGGTGCCATGCAGTAGGACTGAACCCAAAATCATACAGTTGCAAAACAAACATCTTAATCACATACCTGCACTTGGGGTTACTGTAACACGGAGATGTCCATACAGTTTTTAAGACAGCAGAAAAGCATTTGGCTAAATTTCAAATTTGGGTTGAATTCTTTCAGTAGACATTGTTTTGCAAGCAGAAGAAAGCTGGAATATAGGCGTTATAGAAACTAATTTAGTTCTTGACATTTCTAAATGTCTGGATCCATCTTTATCTTTCATATCCATAAAGTTGTTAAGATAAATACCAATAGTGAAGTGAAGTTTGACTTGTTCACTATATCTGTTTTCCCTTGCTTAAGGGGCCTTATATGTATTCTTTTATTTTTTTATTTGTTTAAGCCATTATGTTTTGGCCATACTGAAGCACTGCACTGAAGGGTCTAGTTGAACACATCAACTCCAGCACTAATCTTTAAGTCTAGTACTTATTTTATTGGTCACTTTTGCCAAACTGTTAAGTTACAGAGCACAAACAAACACCAGTTGTGAAGTGGTAGTGGGGAAAAACACAAAGACACACACACACACATACACACACACACACACACACACACACACACACACACACACACACACACACACACACACACACTGGGTTTCCACACAGTTTCCATCTAATAAATTTACCTATAAGGCATTGGTTGGATCAGAACTGTAGTAGAAGATGTCCAATGTGCTTTGTAGTGGGACTGAACCTGAAACCAGATGAATGCAAAGCAAGCTTCTTGATCACAGAGACAAGTCTGGACATAGTTAGTGAATAAAAATTTCCTATTTCCATTCTTGAGCTCTTATTGAAAGTAACAGCTATCACAGTCATTAAGGTACTGATGCAGTAAGTTTCTATCTTCTGTGTCTCTAATAAAGATACTTATAGAAAGGTCTTATGAGAAAGCACAGCTCCCTTGAATATGCATAGATGCAAAAGAATGGTGGTGGGGATTGTATATTCCTCTTCTCCTTCATTAGTCCCAGCCTTTGACCCGTGATCTTTGACCATGTTGTAGTGCTGTAACCAGAGTTCATAATGATTCTGCTGCTAAATGATTTTTTAAAAACATTTTCAGTGCTAGGCCAAAAGCCTTCCATTAGTTATGAAAGCTGACATAGAAGCTACCATGATACATAATTTTTTATTGTTAGATTTATGGAAACATACAGTCAATCAAATGAAATTTTTTTTCATCTCTTCTGGGATTTACAGTCAATCATAACCTAAATACATAAAAACCTTTCCAATATTCAAATTCTAATTATATAGTGACCTTTCTACGACATAAGATCTAATGATATATTATCTTTTCTATTACATTAATATCTTATTAGGTGACAAACTGGTACAGTCAGTAAGGCCTAGAACTTGCTTTGGTTCCCTATGCTCTGAGTTCAAATCTTATGAGATCAACTTTATCATTTTGGGGATTGATAAAATAAAGTACCAGTCCAGGATGGTACAATGGTTAGGGTTGTTAGAGCACTGGAAGAGATGCTTTGTGGTATTTGTTCTAGCTCTTTACATTCTGAGTTCTTGGACAATAGATTTAATCTGTCGCTTGGTTTAACACCACCACCTGGTCCTTGGGTGTCTTTAATAACATCAAAAGAGTTCATAATGATTCAGCTGATAAATACTTTCTTAATTTGCAGTGCTAGGTCAAAAACTTTCCATTAGTTACGACAGAAGCCACTGTGATATATGATTTTATCTTGGATAACATTACTCAACAAGGTGTGTGTCTCGGAGATCAGGGATTATCTCCAGATCAAGCCATTACCTCTCTGCATTGAGAGGTCACAGTTTTGGTACAATGGGCATGTGATCAGAATGTCACAAGAAAGAATGGTAAGACAAATTGTGCCAACAGGCAGGAGACCTAGGGATAGACCAAGAATAAGATGGCTCAATAATATCCATAGTCTCAGATGGTCACACTTGGGATTTCAGCTTGAAAGTGTAATGATGGTTACTTGGACCATGTCTCTGGACTGAAGATAACTTCCTCCTATTAGTTTCTGAACCCTGAAAAAATAAAACTTCACAGGCACTGCCCTTTTGTTCCTTGATTTAACATAAAAGAAAATAACCCCTTAAAGACATTAGTATCTTTTCTATTACACTGGGTGATTTCTAAACAAGCTGAGGCAGTTGATGTAAAGTTTTTATACATATCCTTCTGTTGCAAATTGTTTTTATATTTAACTTCCAGGAACAAAGTAGGAGAACTTTTACACAATGTAACATCTTCCAAGATCCATATCCAGTATGCAAAAGCAAAAGAAGTTGATGGTCACTATAAGGAAGCTGTTGAAGCTTACAGACTAGCCAAAGACTGGGATAATGTCATTCGGTAAGAAATGAATTTCATGGCTTTACTGTTATTGGGTCAGCATGGAGTGGTCCCTGTTTACCCCAAACATTCTTCTTATTCAGCAGCTTTTCATAATAACACTTCCACACCAGTTTTTTTGGGGGGTTCCATATTGATGGCAAGTTTACCTTCGTCATTCCAAATACATTTCTCACCAATAACATCAGGTTTCTCTCTAGTACATTCTCTCGCAATCCTGAACACTTCCTATCTTTGATCTTCATGTTGCAGGACATGTGCAAAATCTCTTCTTTTTTGCCTCACCTCCAACCAAAGCACACCTGATGCCTAGATGCCCTTCTAGTCATCCTGCTACCGCTATCCTTCCAGTATTTCCAAGCCCTTCTCTTAGCCTTAACTGCCTTATCAATCTTATTATTCTGCCATGTTACTTCTGGCTTGGTTGATACAAAAATTGAACAGAAGTCCAAAGGATGGGCTGCCAGTAGTAAAGACAAGAGAGTTTGTTCAAGAAGATGCTTCAGTGTAAGGTGTTCGTTTTGCAAAAGCAATCCAGTGATGGATCTCTTGTGGATACACAAAAGATGGTTTTAAGGGAGAAATTTAAACAAGCCAACAAATCATAAAGAGAAAAGAAAGAAAATCATTTCATTAAAGTGTGTGGGAGAAATTTAGCTTCTATTTCTGGCAGGTCGAGCAACCATATAGGAGTTTCCTCATTAGCTTGTATGGTTGGTATATGTTTAAGTTTGTGCTTCATGTTTTGTCATCATGTAACTGTAATGTTATTTCATGTTCATTAGAATAACAATCATTTGAGTAGGACATTTTGTTTGATTTTATCTTTTGACAACTTTTCTCTCTCTTTCTCTTAGAGTTATCAGAATACTCAGTTAATGTAACTATCAATCAACTGATCAATTACAGTGTCATATGACTGTTCTTAGAGAAGTCAACGACCTGTTTCTTAGATATGAGTGAATGCAGTATCACAAGAGCAAGGTAACATATTAATTACAATCTTATAAAGCAGGAACAAAGTGGCTGAGTGGATGAGGTATTAGGCTCTCAACTTGTAGGTAGTGTGTTCAAATCCATTGCAGTCATATGTATGACACATAATTTAAATACTTCAGTTCACTAAATTGTTGGGAACAGCTAACAGATCCTCTAAAAATCATCATCAGTCAAATTGGGTTAGACTATTTGACTGGAACTGGTAAGCCAGAGGGCTGCACCAGGTTCCAGTCTGATTTGGCATGGTTTCTATGGCTGGATGCCCTTCCTAATGCCAATCTCTCTGAGTGTAATGGCTGCTTTTTATGTGCCACTGGCACAGGTGCCATTTACATGACACCAGCAACGGCCATGATTACAATTTCACTTAGCCTGACGAGCCTTCTCAAGCACAGCATATTGCAAAAGGCCTGATATTCAAAGTTCACACTACTGGCAACGACCATGATTATGATTTCATGGGTACCATTCACATGAAACTGGCAACGGCCATGACGATGATTTCACTTGGCTTGATGAGCCTTCTTAAGCATAACATATCGTGAAAGGTCTCAGTCACTTGTCATCACCTCAGTGAGGCCTGACATTCGAAGATCATGCTACTGGCAACGACCACAGTTATGATATCACAGGTGCCATTCACATGACACTGGCAACAGCCATAACTACGATTTCAATTGGCTTGACGAATCTTCTCAAGCACAGCATATTGCTAATGGTTTATAGTGTTTGATGGCATAAAAGATGCATGGACATGTTTGATGCATCCCAGTTTCATATATTCTAGAAAGAAAACTTTTAGAGCATTAAAGCAGGTAATATTTAAAGCAATCTGGCAGTACATAAAACATTACAGTACAAGTATTAATAAGTTTTAAGTAAATATTGGTTTCAAATTTTGGCACAAAGCCAGTAATTTCAGGAGAAGGGGTAAGTTGATAATATCAGCCTCTGAAAGAATGAAACACAAAGTTGACCTCGGTGGAATTTCAACTCAGAATGTAAAGATGGGTGAAATGCTGCTAAACATTTTGCCCGACATGCTAATGATTCTGTCTGCTCTGTGCTTTAATGCTTAAGTAAATATTATTATTATCATTATGAAGTCAGGATATACAGAAGAGACTGTCTGGATTAAACTTAGCATATAGTAGTGAGCATCAGGGACAAAATCAGTTTATGGGAGGTCCAGTTATGTATATAGGACCTGAGATGACTTTTTGAGACGTTTATTTTGGAGAAAAGTATGTTTTTTATGCCATCAAATATGGCACATCCTATCCAGGGGAAAGATTTCAACATCACGAAATAGAAATAGGAAGTAAGCACAATCTAAGTTAAGTGTCTCTTGAGAACATTTGTACATTTATCACAAAACTGTCACTGACAATGGAAAAAGTTTTACTGATCAAAGTAAAATTTTCTTGTCAACGAGATGTTCCTGGCCTAAGAAATGAAATTAAAGCATGAAGCATTTGACTAGGTCAGTCGTGTTTTGTTTCTGAAAATACACAGCTGAACCATGTTTCCATTTAGACTTTTTTGTTACCCATTATTTTGCAGAATCTATCTGGAATTCCTACAGAATCCTGAAGCTGCTGCTCAGATTGTCAAAGAAACAAAATCAGTAGAAGGTGCTAAAATGGTTTCTCAGTAAGTTTTTCTCTTTTTGTTTTTGTTTTTTATTCTCTCTGTTTTTCATTGTGCAGATTCTGTATTTATTCTAGATCATTCTCTTAGCTGACACTATGAAATATTTTTTTCAAAAATAGATTCTTTCAGAAGTTGGATGACTTCAACACAGCCATTGAGTTTTTGGTCGTGTCTGGTTGTAATGATGAAGCTTTCCAAATTGCTCAGATGCATGATGCTATGGAAATCTATGCCAGGATTATTGGTAAGTTAAATAATTTTATGACCTTGCTTTGAATTGAGGTATTGTTACTTTTCTTCCATTTCTATTTTTAAATAGCAAGAAATATTGTTTTATAATTTTGAACAAATTAATAAAAAAAGAAGCTTGAATTTTGATAACAATTATCTGTTTTACCATCATAGAAAAATGGATGTAAATCATCACAAAAAGAGTTGGAAAGACAACTTGACAAGTTAATGAGATAGTTTTTATGCAATCACCCAGTCTGCTATAATTAAAAGCTATCTCTCCCTTAATTCACACTCAACGAAATTAGAAAAGGACATTCATATTGGACAGTTTAGTTTTAGATACACTATTGTCTGTAAATAGATGGGGTAGTCATACCTGGCACTCCTTTATCAGTAGATCTGCATGATCAAGGCAGTCCTAGGTTAAGTAACAACAACAACACACACAAACCAATGAAGGAATCTGTGTGGCCACTGGACCTGTCAGAAACAATTGCTTGACTACTGTAAAATAATGCATTTCTGAATTTAAAGACAAATAATACATTTGATAATGTAGTCCTAGATATGCTGTTGCCATTTTCACTGTTGCTGTCACTTAATGTCCATTTTCATGCTGGTATGAACTGTCATTCAACACAAACAGCAACAGAGATAACCTGCCAATTTTGTTTTAATTTAATGGTTTTTACAGTATGAATTGGGTGCATTTTATCATGCCCCTAACACTAGAGTGGTTGTTTGCAACCAGATGAAAGAATAATTTCTATCCTGTATCAGTTCTTATTTTGAGTTACTGCTTTTCCTAGACAGGTAGACTGTAATTCAATTTTGCAGAGATTAAGCCTCCATGAATAAAATATGGGATGGTTGTGGAGGTGGGGGAAGATATGTTTGATCATAATTTTTCTCAACTATGGATCACTTGTGGCAGATGTCCCCAGGTGAGAAGTGGGCTGGTCCACTACTAATAAATAGTGGACTGACACAGTCAGTAATGTCAGTCAGCAAGGTACGCTGTTCGGGCCAGTCCCGCAGAGACGACGAAATATGCCGTCATAATGCAGGACATAACAATATAACAACAATGTTAATATCACTGTCAAAAGTCTGAAAATAATATTTTTGTTTCTAGGTAATGATGCTTCTCCAGAGATCTATCATAATGTTGCTGTTTATTTTGCTGGAGAACAGAACCATTTATGGGCTGGCAAGTTCTTTCTTCTTAGTCAACATTATGATCAGGTTAGTTATTTTTTTGTTTTAA
>NC_142928.1:162913062-162965562 GCF_046866305.1 Octopus bimaculoides
GCATTTTTTTTGGTTGTTGTTCAATTCATGCGGTACCCATTTCTCGAGTATTTTTGCTTTTCCAATCTCTTTCAAGTGGTTGGAAATTGTCGTATACATTACGTCTAATTCAGAAGCAAGCTCTCGAACAGTCGTGCGTGGATTGGCTTCGACTAAGACTCTTAGTTGATCGTTGTCAACATCTGATAGCCAACCACTACGCTTATCCTCTTCAAGACTCTCGTCACCGCTACGAAATTTCTTGAACCACCATTGTGCTGTACGTTCATTAGTGGTTCCTGGGCCAAATGCATCATTGATATTGTGAGCTGTTTCAGCAGCTTTTCGGCCTAGCTTGAACTGGAATAAGAAAATTGTGTGAATTTGTTTTTTGTCCATGTTGTATTCAATGTTCTGGAAAAAATGGCCTAAGTATTCAAAAAGAAAAAGAGTAACATGATTAGATAGAGTGAAAAATGGGCTTTAAAATGATATATAAAGTCAAAGTAATTTAACGAAAATTAATTTGGAAATACATCATTTAAAACCAAAATTAAAAATTCCGCAAGAACTTTCTTGACAACCTAATACTTATCTACTATCCTATTTAAAACTCACTCAGACCCAATATCACAGTTGTTGATTATAATTACATGGAAGAAAGTTGGTGGATTTGTGTAGAGATTTGAAAGGCTTTTGTTGCATGTGTGTGCAGAATGGAGTTGGAAGCTGATGTGGTGACCTTATCTGTAGTTATAGCGTGTTCATTGCCAGAGCAGCTGTCTGGCTTCCGTGCTAGTGGCCCGTAAATAGCACCTGCCAGAG
The DNA here is from genome assembly GCF_046866305.1 of Octopus bimaculoides. Classification (NCBI taxonomy): domain Eukaryota; kingdom Metazoa; phylum Mollusca; class Cephalopoda; order Octopoda; family Octopodidae; genus Octopus; species Octopus bimaculoides. Next base: position 162,913,867 of record NC_142928.1, read on the forward strand.
CAGCTGTCTGGCTTCCGTGCTAGTGGCCTGTAAATAGCACCATAAGAGCGCAATTGTTACCAGTGTTGCCGTCTAGCACTTGTGCTGGTGGCATGTTAGAAAATCATTCGAGTGAGGTTGTTGCCAGTGCCACTGGACTGGCTCCCGTGCAGGTGGCATTTAAAAAACACCTTTTTGAGTGTGGCCGTTGCTAGTACCGTATGACTGGCCCTCGTGCCAATGGCACGTAAAAACACCCACTACACTCTCGGAATGGTTGGCGTTAGGAAGGGCATCCAGCTGTAGAAACTCTGCCAGATCAGATTGGAGCCTGGTGCAGCCTTCTGGCTTGCCAGTCCTCAGTCAAATCGTCCAACCCATGCTAGCATGGAAAGCAGACGTTAAACGATGATGATGATGATGATGATGATGATAGAGTCCTCTTGGTTGAGGAGAGGTCATTTGTTGAATTTTGCCATTTGGCAAAGAACTGGAAAGTTGAATAGTAATTTTGATGTTAAATAAGATTATTGTTCGTTTTTGAAATGAAAGTATCTCTTCATTTTTTGATGTTGAAAGTGTAGACAAAGAGAGGTATTTTCTGAGGGCTACCTAGAGAAGTAGGAATGCTGAGAGGAAGACTGAGAGTGACATGGACTGTACACATCTTACTACTTCAAAGGGGTTTGTACTGTTGTAGTAAAGGCAAAAGTGACATAGGTGGGATACCCCATTGGTAAGCTGGAAGACATTATACTGGTGAGTGAAGATAAGATAACCAGTTAGATAGTTATTTCTTTGGAAAAGTGTGTTTGTGTGTGTATTAGTAGCACTGTCTATCTAAGTCACTGAGTACACTGTTCTCCTGTTTTTGACTTATGAAAAAATGTTTATATGTTATCATTGAGTCTTTATTTTACTGTTACCCTAGGTAATTACCGTCATGCCCATGATGTATTGTTTGCAATGTATCAAGAATTAAAAGAAAACAAGATGAAGATACCTGCTGAAATGTCCACCAATTTGATGATATTACACAGTTATTTATTAGTGAAGGTAAGATGTCTGTGAAGATGTGTGGCCTAGTGATTAGGGTGTTATACTCATGATTGAAAGATCATGGTTTCAATTCCTGGACTGGATGGTGCATTGTGTTCTTGAGCAAAATACTTCATTTCATGTTGCTTCAGTCCACTCAGCTGTAAATGAGTTCCAGCAATTGCTGGGAAGTTAATCCAACGATGGATTGACATCCCATTCAGTGGTGAATGAAATGCTATGAATGATGATGAGGGACATACTAACAATGACAGTGATGGTGGTGCGGTTACTGCTGCTGCTGCTGTTATACCAGCTGAATCTTTCTCAAGTTACACTACCTTCTTATAAGAAAACAAAATGAAAGCAACACACTCGATAATGTAGTCTAGGATGCATAATGCCTGAAGAAAAAAAATAAAAAAGATAGGCACAGGCATGTTTTTAATAATATTCCCCTATGTTTTTCATGGTGGATTGGAAACAAACAACATTGCTTATGATGTCAAAACAAAGGTACTCAAGAGTACACACACACACACACACACACACACATAACAGGCTTCTTCAGTTTCTGTCTACGAAATTCACTCTCAAGGCGTTAGTAGATCTGGAGCTATAGTAGAAGACATTTCGTTAAGGTATTGTACAGTAGGACTGAACCTTAGATCACCTGGTTAGGGAACCAGTTTCTCGACTACATCTATACCTTCATCTATACCTCTTCCAGTCTGAATAAAATTCAGTATTTTATTGTTCTATTTATTTCCTCTTATATGGATCCATGAGTCATGTTTTTTCTTTAACTTTTCCTAGTTTGCACTTCAAAAAGATCTTGGGTGCTGTTTGTTCTCTTTAAGCAGGTTATAAAAGAAAAATCAAAAGATGGATGGATGAGAACATGAATTTTTTTTATTATTGTTTTTCAATTTTCCATGCTTGACTGAACAGGATAGTTTCTGTTTTGTATCAATACTTTTTACAGCTGTATACCTTTCCTAATTCCAACAACTCTACTATGAAGTAAGGATGAAACTCAACTCTTTGAACCTGTGGGTATGCTTTAACAGGTGTTATTTCATTTAACTATACCCCTGGAAGTTGCAAAAATAATCAGCCATATGGTTTTGCATTTATAACCCACTAATTGGCAGAAACATCATTATTTTCAGCTGTAAACACAGAATTATGCAGCCACCTGCATTTTCCAGTGGTATTGTCAAATGAAATCATATACATTAAAACATGCTCATCGGTTCAAAGGGTTATAATTTGTTTTGTAAACAGAGTTAAGTGCTTTGCTCAAGACATGATACATTGACAGTTGTAAGATCTAATTTTATTAGATATTTATCACCTTAACCTCACTGCTGTTGAACCAGGTAATTCTAGGTGTAATCCAAAGTAAGAAAGTTTGCATACCACAGCTTTTGTTAAAATCTTTACTTATATCAGAATAGGCTTGCTTGTCTTGAATTTGTAATGTATATAGCCATTTGTGTGACACATTGACACATAGAAAAGGACACCTGTAGCTATAGATATTTTCAGAAACTTTTATTGGTAGAAAGTGGGGAGAGAGACAGAAAAAGAATGTTTGAAGCATCTTTTTCTAACTTCCTGTTCTAAATTCTACACCCATTTTAGAGATTTTTTCTCTCTTTCAGATGTGTATTAAATTAAAGGAAACTGTAAGAGCTGCAAGGTTACTGGTGCGTGTTGCCAATAATATCAGCAAGTTCCCTTCACGTAAGTTATAATCTGGTATCATTTCAATATAATCTTGGTTCTTCAGAATTTCTGTTATTGAGTAAACTTACACAAGAATGATATGTTGTAACTTAATTGTGTATATATAAATATTTGTGTAAAGATGTGGACATATTTTTCTTTTACTGGTTTCAGCCATGCTAGGGCACCAACTTCAAGGGTTTAGTCAATCATATCAACTCCATAACTTAAATTTGGCGCTTACTTTATCCATTTCTGTTTGTTGACTACAGGACATATAAACAGCACCCCTTTTCAACTGGTATACATGTAAACACTGATATGGATAAAGACATACACACATAACTTATACATATAACAAATTCCTGCGTAGTTTCCAGCAACAGCTACAAAATTTCACTCAGGCAGCGAGTTGGCAGAATCGTTAGCACGCCGGGCGAAATGCTTAGCGGTATTTCGTCTGCCTTTACGTTCTGAGTTCAAATTCCGCCGAGGTCGACTTTGCCTTTCATCCTTTCGGGGTCAATAAATTAAGTACCAGTTACGCACTGGGGTCGATGTAATTGACTTAACCCATTTGTCTGTCCTTGTTTGTCCCCTCTATGTCTAGCCCCTTGTGGGCAATAAAGAAATAAGAAGACTCTCTGTAATCATTTCTATTGTATTACACCAATAAATGTACTTTGGCAAGTACTGTGAATACTATTTTTTGCTGATGAGGTCATAATAAGAGCAAAACATATCTGGAGATGTCTCTTGTTCTTGCTGGAAAAATGATAACAATATCGGTTATTGACTAATATTGTTTTTCCTTCATAGTGTAGTTATTTCTAGTTTGTTTTATAATGCTCCCTCAAATATGTTAACATAATTATACATTTGTCTCTCATATACATTTATCTATCTCTCTGTTTGTTTCATAGCATAAATATTTCTAGTTAGCTCATTAACCCTTTCGTTACCAACCCAGCTGAAACCAGCTCTGGCTCTGAGTACAAACGTCTTGTTTTCATAAGTTTTGAATCTTCCATCAAACCTTAGTCACAATTTATGTTCCTAACACTAGCTGAATGATAACTAAGTTATTTTACTAAATTCTTTGTCATATTTGAAGTAATTGAACGAAACACAGAGCATCTCAAAATAATTACAGTACTAAAAGGGTTAATACTGCCCTTGTTATATTTGTTAACTCTACCTTATCCATCTGTCTCTCTGTCAATCTATCTATCTCACCACATCAATAATCCTAATTAGCTCTTTAATGCTCTTTTGCATTAAATGCATTACTTGTCTGTCTGTTTATCTATTTATATCTCTATCTCACAGTGTAGTTATTTCCTGTTAAAGCTGTAATGTTTTCTATATTTAAATATGTTAATATAAACTTATCCATCTGTCTACTTCTTTGTCTTGTAGCATAATTATTTCCAGTTAGTTCTTCTCCCTTTAAATATGTTAATACTAACTTATCTGTCTGTCTCTCTTTCTATTTATCTACCTCTCTGCCTCATCATATAATTATTTCTATTAGCTTTAGAATTTTCTTTTAGTAAACATGTTAATACTATCTTATCTATTTCTATCTGTTTCACCTTGTAATTATTTCTTAATCTGAACACAAACTTATTTATTGGTAATAAACTGGTATCCTATCCTAGAGGAGACTTGTCTTTTGTCTTCTTAACACAATGGAAAGCAAATATTTGTATTGCCCCAATAGACTGTTGACGTTCCATGCAAAGACATCAGAATATTCATAATTGTTATATTATCACAGGTCACTTCAAGTGTGTAGACTTCTAATCAATGGAATTGGAGCCATGGTCATCCTATCCTTTTTTCTAAACATATTATTAACCAATGTGATTTTTTTCTTAGGATGTGGTTAGAATGCCCCAGGAAAGGATTGCTAGGCAGATTTTTTAAAGCTGATCTAATTGGCAAGAGACTGAGATGGTTGAATAATATTCATAGTCTCAGTTGGAATCTAGCAGGAAAAGTTAATGATAGTTGTTTCTGATAGGACCCTATAGAGGGGGTGCCTAAGGATTCCATCACAAAACACTCCCAGGAGTAAGTGGGCAGTGAAAAGTGATGGATGGAAAGATGGCAATGTGGTTTGAAGGATATTTCGCTGCTACTACTAGCAGATTGAATGACTGTTCATAGAATACCACTGTTGGTTACCATGCTTAGCTAAATACATTACAATTGTTAGTTTCATCTCTCTAGATTTTGATTTCAAATTTCACTATAGTTGACTCTACTCTCTTTTCTCTGTAGTTATTAAAATAACTAGCTGGTCTTGTTGTGTAGGTCTGTGTCAGCTCCGATCAAGCAAACCTTTTGATTGAATGCAAGTCATTTATGACTCTTTCACTTGTTTCAGAGACACCTGGAATTATATTATCCATTGTGTCCTTCCCTGTATAAGAAAGTAGCACGTAATTTGGGGAACATTTGGTTGCCATTTCTTGCTGGTTGAGTACTTATGTAGAGTTTTTTTCTAGGTATCAGTTATGTATTGAGGTTGATTCAATTGACTGGATATCTCTACTTGAAATTTCTAATCTTGTTCCAATTTTAGAATTTGTTGATGTTGCTGCTGTTGTACTTAAATAAGAAGCAAATATTAAAATGTATTTTTCCCATTTCCAATTTCAGATATTATACCCATTCTCACCACCACTGTAATTCAGTGCCATCGAGCTGGATTACGTAATTCCTCCTTTAGTTATGCTGCTATGCTGCTCAGAGATGAATACCAAAGAGATATTGATCCAAAATTGAAGAAGAAAATTGAAGGGATTGTACGGTAAGGAACTGAGGTTTCTTTGTTTTTGATATTTACTGGTTTCAGACATAGAACTGCAACTATCCCAGGATATCACCTTCAAGGGTTTTTGTCGATTTGTAACATTTATCTCTGTACTTTTGCCTGGTGCTTATTGTATCCATCTCATAAGGAACAAAAGCAAGTTGATCTTAGCATAAAGAGCAACGACTCAAATGGAGCATATTTTTGTTTATCCTATTCTTATAAGACTCCTGTGTTTTCTGGAGAAAAGGTTGAACAACTGCAGTTCTGATGATGCCTGTTGAGGCAGAAACACATATCAACAGTTATCTTCTTACTCAAAGTAACTGGATTATCTTTTCCTTAATGGCATATCGGTTTTGGAGAATGTTTGATTCTTGAGATTATCTTCCCTTGTATGAAGTTGGTCACAATTGCAATCAGACCAGTGGAAAAGATATCAGCAAGAAAGGAATTTCAGAAGCTTGGCATTCTGGGGAAGAAGGGCTGAGTGTATTGGTTAACACAAGGTCTTGGGGCAGGGGTAGGTGCAAGGAGGGAAATGAAAGAAGGAAGGTCAAGTAGAGACAGGAATGTCTGATTGAAGGTAACAGGATATCTAGCAGCTCTGAAGAGCAGAGGTCATTATAGTTTCTCTTGGAAAGGCAGACAGAGAGAGAGAGGAGACAGCATACCTATGGATCAGAGGGTGGTTTTATCACTGATTTTATGTTAACCAGTTGGGTAGGGTTTTCCTGAATGCAGTCTAGGATGTTTTTAGGTACAGCAATAGCACCACCCAGATGTACTCCATTGTGAGCCTTACTTGAGCTTTGTGGTTAAAGCTATTGTTTAGCCATAGATCAACACTGATTAAATAGGCTAAAGGTGTTGCTGCTATGACCATCCCATCATTTTTTGCCAAACATATCTAGCTCTACATTATCTAGTAGGTTCTTTCCAGACATAGTGTATCTAGAACTATATTCTCCAGTGTATACTTCCTTTTTTTTTGATGGCTTGATGTGATTTGAGGGGGATATGGCTGCTATTTCTAGCTGGTTGAGCAGCTACGTAATGCTTGTTTCCTTTGTTGACTTAGTTGACTTCTCAATATCTGCTGTCTTGTGTTTTGCCTGGATTGCTGTTACAAGCCTTTCACTGTCCCAGGTGACATGTGATACTGGTGTAGACTGCTGATTTTTGATGTAGGTTGAGTAATACTTATTCAACCAACATCAAAGCCAACAATAACAGTTTAATTTAATTCATGTGAAATATTTTGTTGGTAATTTAATTACACTAAGTTAACTTTTTTAACCTTAGCACATCCTAAATGTATATCTGTTACACATTCCTACAAATCACACATGCATGCAAACATACATACATACATGCATACATACATACGTACGTACATACATACATACATACACATACACACACACACACGCACACGCACACACACACACATTTATTTATATATAACATTTACATATATGCACGCATGGTCGTGGCTGTGTGATAAGAAGCTTGCTTCCCAATCATATGGTTCCAGGTTCAGTCCCACTGCGTGGCACCTTGAGCAAGTGTCTTTTACTGTAGCCTCAGGCTGACCAAAGCTGTGTGAGTGGATTTGGTAGATAGAAACTGAAAAAAACCTGTCATGTTATATATATATATATATATTTGTGTGTTTGTCTGTGTTTGTCCCCCAACAATTGGTTGACAACCGATGCTGTGTGCTTATGTCCCCGTAACTTAGCGGTTTGGCAAAAGAGACTGCTAGAATAAGTACTAGGCTTACAAAGAGTAAGTCCTGGGGTTCAGTTCTTCGACTAAAAAAAGAAACCTTTAGGGTGGTGCACCAGCATGGCCACAATCAAATGACTGAAATAAATAAAAGAATAAAAGAATATACACATGAATTCAGACATTATTTCACAAATATGTACATCTGTACTCATGTATTTTTTTTTTTTTTTTGAGCAAAGTGTTAACACAGATAATTCAAATGCAGATTGTTTAACATTTTGTCATAAACAATTTAAATTATTACTGTTTGACTGGAATTCATAATTATTTGAGTGTTGCAAAATCTTCTGATGGAATCTTCTTTTCAATATTCAGTTTAAATTAAATTAGTTATGATGTGATCAGACATGATTTCATTTGAGGCAATTTAGTATAAATGACAGACAGAAAATAATAGCGAGATGAAAGATGGTTGTTTTAAATGAGCTATTTCAGTTCTGGTTTGGAAGAGGTAGATTGATTATAAGGTTAATATGCTAAATTATTGACTGTATGCTAATAAGTACAAATCTAGCCATAAGTTTGGGAATACTTAGTATCAATGAGAATACTGGTTACAGTTAAAATCAATAGGCTATACATAAAATGTTTTTTTTTTAGTATTTATATATGTCCTTCTAGTAGAGGTGCAATGGCCCAGTGGTTAGGGCAGCGGACTCACGGTCATAGGATCGCGGTTTTGATTCCCAGACCGGGCGTTGTGAGTGTTTATTGAGCGAAAACACCTAAAGCTCCACGAGGCTCCGGCAGGGGATGGTGGCGAACCCTGCTGTACTCTTTCACCACTACTTTCTCCCACTCTTACTTCCTGTTTCTGTTGTGCCTGTAATTCAAAGGGTCAGCCTTGTCACACCATGTCACGCTGAATATCCCCGAGAACTACATTAAGGGTACACGTGTCTGTGGAGTGCTCAGCCACTTGCATGTTAATTTCACGAGCAGGCTGTTCCGTTGATTGGATCAACTGGAACCCTGAATGTCGTAAGCGATGGAGTGCCAAGAAAAAATAAGTCCTTCTATTTGGTGAAATTAACTTTGTCATTCATCATTCTGAAGATGGTTCATGGCAAATGAGAGTAAGAGAGGGAAGTAGGTTGAGTTGGTGGGACTATTCCAAAGTAATGGGTGGCAAGCAAGATGTGATCCTTTGAGGTGGGATGCAGAGGGTTTGCAGGCCAGTCCCTCTGCAGAGTTTCCGGTATGTTTGTCATCACAGGCCATCAGGTTGGCTGTGAAAGCAGCAGAGTTGTTGCCTCAACGTGGTTGTGGATCATGAGGCGTGATCTCTAGAAGGAGCAGTGCTAACAAGGGTAGTGCTAACTGGACACAAGCTAGGGCTTGATCAATTCTGGCTGAGTCACCTGTGTGAAGGTATCTGATGTTGAACAACCCAAACACCTAATGACCCCAGAAAATATTACTGATGGTATGTTCGGGTGCCTCACAAGAGCATGTATGGATAAACTATGTCCTTTTATGTAGTGAAATCAATTTTTTCATTCATTGTTCCAAAGAGAGTTGATTAAAATATAGTTCAAGTACTAGAGTCAGTTAAGTCACCTATACACTTCTCTTTTTTTTTTTAAGATGGCAGGTGTGAATTTAAGGGAGATTTGACTGTTATTTCATTATTTCAAGTCTATTTTGATATCTTCAGAGTGCTAGGTGGTGACTAAGAAAAGATAAATTTAATTACTTGGGAGTTATTCTAGGAGATTGGCAACCAGCAGCTAAATCTTCAAATCAAACCCTATCATTATTATCATTTTAATATCCACTTTTCCATGCTTGCATGGGTTGAACGAAGTCTACTGAGGTAGATTTTCTATGGTCAGATGCCCTTCCTGTTACCAACCTTTATCTGTATCCAAGCCAGGTAATATTTCCCTCTGGTTAGACATATTCTCACAGGATATTGGTAAGGAACAATGCTTGTATGACATTAATACTCATTTACAATATTGATTTCAAATTTTGGCACAAGGCCAGCAATTTCAGGGTAGGGGGGCTAAGTCGATGACATCACTCCTAATAATCAACTGGTACTTATTGTATCAACCCCAAAAAGATGAAAGGCAAAAATTTGACCTTGGCAGAATTTGAACTCAGAATGTGAAGACAGATGAAATGCTACTAAGCATCTTGCCCAGCATGCTAACATTTCTGCCAGCTTGCCAACTTCACTCATTTATAATATTAGTATAGTTCCAATGATAAACTAGTTCCAATGACAAACAAAGTCAAGTGAAAGTAAATATTCTAAAACAAAGGTCCTCAACCCATTTTGGCCAAAGGCCCCCTTTTGACCCTTGGAGTCACAAATGCCCCTCCCCACCACAAGATATTTTTTTATTTTTCAATATACTACTTATTTTGTTATCAGCAGATAATAATTAAAAAATAAAGGATGTCCTTTTACATATGCGCTTGTATGCAGTCGGGAGTACAGATGTACAAATTGAAATGCAAAAAAATTGAAATAATGGATTGAAAGTTTGGTAATTGTGTTTATTTCCACCATGCAATACTTATGAAATCATGTTGTCTATTGAAAGAGTGTTCTTTGGTACAAGTAAATGCTGATGAAATCATTTCAAACCTTTCCAATTTCCCTTATCAAAACAGCTAGAACTTGTGCAACAATCTGATATATAAGTTATTGTCACCTGGGAAGAGGATTTTTTATGCTCAAGAAAGAGAGTGTATTTGATAGGAATTGTTGAAATGCATATGAAATTCATATGAGTAGCAAATTGTGGAGGATGGTATTCAGTGTATTTGGATCTTGTTAGTTTGAATCTCAAAATCAGCCCCCTTTTAAAACACTGTAAAAGAATCTGAAAATTTGTCATATTAAACATTCATTTCTTATTGAGGATCTAGTTTGCTTCATTCATAAAATCTGCATTTTTTTTAAAAGGAAGAAAAAAATCTGAAAATTGGTTATCTTGATACAGTTTTCCACGCCATGAACTTCTGGAGAATAAATTTGACACAGACAAAATTTTTTTTTTTTAATTCATGGTTTTAAAATACAGATAGTCCGAATCTACCATTCGTTTCTCTTTATAATTTGCAAATAATTTTTTTAAATACTTCAAAATCAAAATTGCGTGGAATTTTTTTTTGTTGCATAATCCTATCAATTCCATTATGCAGAAGACAGAATCGAAAAAATTTTGTAAAAATTCGTAAAAATACGGAAGTTATGAGGGGTTTTAGCACATGCTTACATCACAATTCTGCCCATTCATATATATGTGTGTGTGTGTTTGCTAGTGTCTGTTTTTCTTTTAGTTTTTGTTTACTTATACACATCAACAAATGAGCCAATGAGGTACTCTCTGTATGGTTGTTCAATTTGCTAGAAATAACAGCCAAATATCCCTCATACTATGCTCTTGTTAGTATTAAGGAAATGGAGAATGTTTACTCCCCTCCATCATTAAGATTAAAATTAATATTTGTGATTTTGTTCAGTTCTATGAATTTAATTTTTTTTAAATGCTTTTATCCATTGCTTGATATAAGAAATTAGAAAATCCTGACCAAAACAGAGAAATTCTAACTTAACAAAAAATATAGAAAGAAAAAGAAAAGGTTCTGTTTTCCAAAGCCAAAAGATGTGTTTTTAGCTGGGGTGTAATTTTATAATTAAAACAAATTCAAAATATAAATTTCAGAACATAAGACTTACCATGTTATCTGGTGTATAGCTGCAGTTCAATGGGTACAAAACCTAAAACAAATGTGTGTGTATGTATGTGTAGTTGAGTCTTTAATAGCCAGAGGTCAATTTAAGTTCAATCGCAGAAAGGAATTCAAAATGGCAACACATGCAATCATATACATACAAACATACCCATACATACACACACATACACAAATACATACCTATCAGCCACTCCCAAAAGCCAGTTTGATCCAAAATTCTGACTACCAGTCTTTATATATTTGTACACACACACACACATGCACGCACACATGCATGCACGCATGCATGCACGCACACACACACACATTTAGCTTTCCATTTTTATTCATTACTTTTTTCTTTTAATCATCTGTCACTATTCATCTGTTTTTAGTTTTTGTTTTGAGGGTTTCACTTTAGTGACACCAGTTACACATGATATCAGGAATTTGCTTGGTGTCATCAAAGTGGAAAAAGTGTTTAATTTTTGGAAAATTTGAAACAAAACAGCATGGTTTTTTTTAAAAACTGACTGTCGCAGAGATGTGAAACTACCGCTACTACTCGTTAATTTCAAATTAAGCTTACCAAAGACAAGGGGCTTCCAGCGCCCCTCTAGCTCCCCCAAGTCTCTTAATGCCCCCTAGTGCCCCTTTGCTTCAAAAATCTGCCCCCTCTCGAGTTCTAAATGGCCCCTGTTGAGAACCTTTGTTCTAAAACATTTAGTTCCATGTCTACCATTTTGGCTGACATGTTTCTTTTATTATTGTTAAGAATGTTAGAAATGAGACAAAGCTTGTTAGTGATGACAATTCAGTGTATGAATGCTTGTTATTGGTGACAGTGTGTTACAATTATAGCCTGATTTCATGCCAGTTTATTGTAATGACAGTTTGTAAATGATGCTAATGTTTTATGGTAAAAGCCTTATACGATATCAATCTCTTAAGGTGACACCCTGTTATGATAACAATCTCATGTGATAATAACAATATTGGTGAGGGGAAAATACCTCAGGAGAACATTGTGTGTATTAACTAAAAAAAATATAGCAAGGTTTTACATATGTCATGTAATGAGTTGAAAATTTTTAATTAACTTGGAAAATATAGAAAATGTAGTTTAGGAGTAGATCATATCTTTGAAGCCATGACTCATATTGAAAGTAACGAATGTGTTTCAGTCTTATTGCATGTCTCTATCCAGCCAGCAAGATGAAGAGAGATCTACTATAATAATACTTTTGTGTTTTTCTCCGTCACAGTATATGAATGAGAAAGGAAAGGGTGATAGATGAATAAGGAAGGAAGGGGCAGTGGGCAAACAGATAGTGGGAGTGTTTCAACTCTGTGTGAGTGTATGTGTGTGTATGTAAAAGGGAGGTATGTGAACGTGTGTGTGCGCAATGGAAGTGGGATGGTGAACATTCAATGCTGAAAAGAAAAATCAGTGTTTCAACTCTGTGTGTGTATGTATGTGCATGTACAAGGGAAGTATGTGAATGTTAGTGTGAACCAGTGTTCTTTCAGTAGCAAACGATGATCAATGTCACATCTCAAAAGACAACCACTTGATAACATTGACAAATGTATTAAGTTGATTTACCATCCATATTTATATATAAATTATGACAATTAGTCGTCACTTTTGACAGTATGGGGTCAGCTAGTGAATGTATCATATAGAAATTGAGGGAAGGTGCTGACACTGACAAGGAATATCAACAATATGACTGAGTGAAATTACCTCTGGGTATCATTTATTTAGTTTTAATATTTACTCTTAAATATTTATCAAGTTGTATACTATTTTGCTTTTAGGAAACGAGACAAATCTGAAGAAGATGAACTCTTAACTCCATGTCCATTTTGTCAGTCATCAATTCCAGAAACTCTTTTAGTATGTCCTGATTGTAAGATGAACATTCCTTATTGTATAGCTACAGTAAGTTATCAGCCATTTTTTTTTGTGTCTGTGTGTGTTTTATTTCTTCTATTGTTTTTTTCATGCTAACATGAGGTTGTGGAATTGTTGAGATTTAGATATGTTTTATCCTTGTAGAAGACTGTAATGATGTTGCTGTAGAGAACATGGAAAACTGTTGATATTGTTGTAGCAAACATGGAGCATTATGTTGATAGTGTTGTAGAGAACATGGAGGACCAAGGAGCTGTTAGAGTTGTTAACTAGCCCCAGTCCCATGATGAGAAAACATTCCATCTAAGATCATTTCATCTTTTATTTAGGCAAAATGTATCAAGAACTATATTAGTTAATATATTATTTTTTTTTCTAAGATGGTTGTGTATAATTTGAAGGATATTTAACTGCTTTTTCTAGCAGTTTGAGCAATCACATTGAAGCTCCTTCAATGGCTAGTTACTATTGGAGGAAATGAATACTGTAAAGAACCTCCTCCTCTTTATTTTTGTTGACATTTCTCTTTACTACTGACCTCAGCACTCAATGCATTTAATTTTAACCTACCATCACTAACACCCATCAATGGATAGAACCATCAAATGAAATCTGATTTCCAGCACTTCTGATGCCATGGAAGCATGCATTCAGTACACTCTGTAAAGTGGTTGGAAGGGCATCCTGATGTAGAAGTCATGCCAAAGCAGACATTGGAACTTGGTGCAGCCCTTTGGCTCATCAGTTTGTGTCAAACCATCTAACCGATACCAGCATGGAGAACAAATGTTGAATGGTATTGATGATGTTTTCCTTCCAATTATTAACATTGACTGCAAAAATAATCTAAACATTAACTGCAGTCGCAAGGAACTCTTGATGTTTATTCAGTCTGTTTAGTCTTTGAGGGCGTAAAAGAATAGTTGAAAACTGATAAAGGGTATTCTCCCTCTTCCTAAGACAAATATTAGAAAAATAAGTAAATAAAAATAAAACATTATTTGCACCACAACACTAACCAGGTAATGTGAAAGAGTTTTGGCTTTGTGTTGTAGAATGGTTAAAAAAAGATTAAAGAATCATTTTTCCCTTTCAGTTAGGCTATGAAAAATTTAGGTTTGAGAAAATACGGCAGTTTTTGGTTGTTTTTGATCTCTTGCTATGTTGGGGGAATAAATTATATTATACTACTTATTTAATTTTAATTTTTATTTTTTGTCTTCTTTCTCTTGTCAGGGATGCCATATAACTAAAGAAAATCTCACTGCATGTCCAAAATGTCAGTTCCCAGCACTTTACTCAGAATATATAAAGTAAGGAAGAATGATAAATATTCCATTTCTTTTAAACATTTCTTTATTGTTTTAAGCCTTTTAAAGCTTCATGACTTGGCAGTCAGTTTTTGTTTACATTTTGGTAAGTCAGATGTTGGTGGTTTATGTTTTGGCAATCACATTTCTATATGCTTCTGCCAATGTCTTTATGGTGGCAGAGTTATGTTTTTTGTTTTTAAATTCTTTAATTTCTCCAATATAGGAGAAATGTAAAATAAGTAGCAAAATAATGTCTAACTAACAAGTAAAACTCCATTGCTGGAATTTTGATAAAACTGACTTAGATTAGGTGCTGAAATTTACAAAAGTCTTGCATAATTTTACTGTTCTGCTTACAGACTGAATTCAGAAGAGGATCCAAACACTGTTCAAGCATTTATAAATTGAATATACAGTGCTCCATTAAATTACAGTTATTAAGTTTCGACCTTGGGTTAGATGCTGATATTTATAAAAGTCTTGCATATTTTTACTGTTCTGCTTATAAATTGAATTTAGTAGAGTATCTAAACACTGTTTAAATATTTATAAATGGAGTACAGTATCTCATTAAATTATAGTTACTAAGTTTCAACCTTACATTAGGGTATAGAAGCTGTACAATTTGTAGTGAGTGTACATAAATGTTTTACGTTTCTCTGACTTACACAACATTACTTGCATATCAGGTCTGTTGCGTGGGTATTTTGTAGAAGTTTTCATTACATTCTTTGAATATAAGCATCTGTGTTTGTGTGTGTACTTGCATCCATTAAGTGCCAATCCATTAATTCTACCATGTATATGCATGTGCATATGTGGTGAGGGTGTATGTGTTTAAATGTTGTTATTGTTTTAGAGTTTTATGAAAGATATACATTTCCCAAGTTACTTGATGCCCTTCCTAATGCCAACCACTCCGAGAGAGTAATGGGTGCTTTTATGTGCCACTGGCATGGGAGCCAGTCAGGCAGCACTGGCATCGGCGATGCTCGAATGGTGCTTTTTACATGCCACTAGTACGGGTGCCAGTCAGGTAGCACTGGCATTGGTCAAGCTCAAATGGTGCATTTTACATGCCACGCATATGTATATGTACATATGTGTATTGTGTGCCCATGTTCTTCTGTAGATTTGCATTTTCTGAAAACCACAAGCTACATGTGGAGGGGATGTCATTTCTCCTGTCAATGAAGCATTCATTGGCTTTTGCAGTAAGAGTAAGGATTCATGATATAAAAAAAGGGCATCTGGCTATAAAACAATGTCTCAATAATATATTCATCTAACATATACTAGCCTTGGAAAATAGATGTTAAAAATGAATTAATACCATACTCTTACAGCTATAAAGCACAGTATTACAGTAACATTGCTATATAACACTATGTTACAAAAATGTAGCTGTATAACTGTTATTCACATTCAATATACACACTCTATTTCAACATATTGCAGGTGTATACTGTCAAATGTTGAATACAAATATTAATGCTCACATAATATTCCACACCATACTGCAGTGAACACATTTCATTGTTAACAAATATTTTCTCAATCTGTACATCATCCCACCCACTTTCTCTTCTTCCTTTCTTTTTTTTTTTCCTCCACTTTCACTGAATCTTTCTCTTGCTTCCCAAATTGTTGCTATCAGGTTTTAAAGAGATCTTTAAAGATCAACAGGAAGTAATTTCTTGAGAATACAATTTACAAATCTGAATTGTTATCTAAATCTTTGTTGTTCAAAAGCTGACTGTTTAATTGTGTTCTGCCAGGTATTTTCTTGGCAAGATGTCTCATGTATGGCAAAATGAACTGATTATATCACCATTATTGTTATTGTCAATCTCATAAATCATCGTTATTATCATCATCAATGTCATTTCCATTCATTATCACCACTATCGTCATCACTATTGTCATTGTCATTATTATCCTTGTAATTGTCATCATGCAAAACATCACTGCCATCATTATTATTGCTATCATATTGCCATCAAAGTCTTCTTCGTAAGCCATATTATTATCAACATTGCCATCATTATTATTGTCATTATTACCCTGGGTATTCTCATCAGTTCTACCATTATTAACATCCTCATTATCCCCGTCACTGTCAGCAACGCTATCATTACCATCACCATCGCTGTCATCATTACTATCATCGTCACCATCTTTGTTTGTTTCTCTATGACAGACAAGTTTATAATGTAGCATCTCTCCTACTGTCTTAAGCTTCCATCATCTGTCCCACTATCATATGTGTCATCTCAGTTGTCTCAATTTATAGTGTTTTAATTTATCTGTCTAACTAGCAGCACCTGTGGCAACTCCACCACTCATTTTGAGAAACCCCGCTTGCGAAGACTTGTTGAGGCAAGTGAAATCGAACTATATTCGACGACTGGCACCCGTGCCAATGTCGTCTCCTTCGTTGGACACGAAACTCAGCTTGCGAAGACTTATTGGGGCAAGCGAAAGTGAAATCGGGATAGCGCTTGTGCCCAGCGTCGCCTTTCTGGCACTTGTGCCCGTGACATGTGTAAGGATTTTCGAGCAAGATCGTTGCCAGTGCCCCTGGACTGGCTCTTGTGCGGGTGGCACATAAAATACACCATTTTGAGTGTGGCCGTTGCCAGTACCGCCTGACTGGCCTTCGTGCCGGTGGCACGTAAAAGCATCCACTACACTCTCGGAGTGGTTGGCATTAGGAAGAGCATCCAGCTGTAGAAACTCTGCCAAATCAGATTGGAGCCTGGTGTTGCCATCCGGTTTCACCAGTCCTCAGTCAAATCGTCCAACCCATGCTAGCATGGAAAGCGGAAGTTAAACGATGATGATGATGATGATGATGAATGTCTGCCATGAGCATCTCCTCACTTTCTAGGAAAACTTGTCTACCCTGGCTTGTGCAAAATATTCTTGCCTATCTTTGTTATTCATATTTTGACTTATTTCTTGACTAACAATTCCCATTCTTTCCCTATTATCTCCAGTGTTGTTGTTTATCATATGACACCTAGCTCCATTTCTTGCACTAATTTCATTCCTTTCCTTCTGAATTAATGCTTTCCATCATTCCTGATTTTCCTCTCTTTATTCCTGATTCTTATTTCTTCTTTTTGCCCTATTCCCAATGTTTGCCTGTATCATTTCTGCCACTCCTGATTCAATTTTTGCTGTCATGCTCTATGATCATTGTCTCCTGCAACACACTGAACTCCATTTCCATAATAAAATAATGTAAGGAACACTTCATATTGTACAGTTGATAGCACCAATATCCAGCATTTGTTGTTACACATATTTTATGAAGAAACTAAGGAACAAGGAAAAACTCTGTATCCAGGACAGACTATTACTTACTTTACTTTTTTACTTTTACTTATTTGAGTCAATTGACTGCGGCCATGCTGGAGCACCACATTTAGTCAAACAAATCGACCCCAGGACTTATTCTTTGTAAGCCTAGTACTTATTCTATCAGTCTCGTGTGCCAAAGTGCTAAGTTACAGGGACGTAAACACACCAACACCAGTTGTCAAGTGATGGTGGGGGACAAACACAGGCACACACACACAAACATATACATACATACATATATATATATGACGGGCTTCTTTCAGTTTCCGTCTACCAAATCCACTCACAAGGCTTTGGTCGGCCCGAGGCTATAGTAGAAGATACTTGTCCAAGGCGCCACGCAGTGGGACTGAACCTACTTACCACACTCCTGCATCTACACAAATTTTTATGAGGAAAGTTAGGAACATGATTAATTATTGATAATAGAATAGATGACATAGATGTTCAATCTTCATAACAGTAACTTGGTCTAAGATGCATACATTAAATCATCAGGTAAATAGTGAGAGAGAAAGCGTTTGTCTAAGACAAACACTACTGGCATGTGTGCACGTACAAACACTAATGGTGTGAACTTATGTAAACATCCTCCCCCATTTTCTTATATACACATGTACACACACAGCTAATTGTCATTTGTGTGTGTGCATACCAATAACATCCATGTGTGTATATGAGTGTGCGTATATATATATATATGCATGTGCCAGTAGTGTTCATTTGAGTCTTTCTCTCTGTATTGCACACACACATTTCTATCACCTCCTTTCCACAGCATAACAAATTTTTTACACTACAAGAATCTATCATTAGCACTTTAATATAATAAATAGTATGAAATTTTTCACCAAGATTCTCTTCCTATCAATAATCACTGTGGTAGTGTAGGCCAGTCGAATGTATTCATTGTAATACCAGCTATTTTCCTAGATATGAATACATTTTTTTTATCCAATGTCAGTTCAGAATGACATGAATATAATAGACTGAGTATGTTTATTATGTACACCAGAACAATGGAAGAGACATTACTTTCACACAACTAAACCCTTCTGGACATTTTTTTTTTGTTATTTAAGATAATTTTATGTCAGATAAGAAGATACCAATGCCAATTTTTTTAATACAATGATTTATTTTGTCACCAAGTCACCTTTGGAAATTTTGTGGCACCATTGCCCTAGATATGATACAGAAAAATTAAGTTTTTCTGTAGTATTAGTCAGATCTGTGGAAGCCATGAATCTCTAATCTACATCAATAGATAGGGTTGCCTTTACATCATTATAGACCCCAGAGTAAAGCAATGCACTGGGGCTTACAAAGTGTCAGGCTTACAATCATAAGGTTTGATTCCTGGACTGGGTTGTGTGTTGTATTCTTGAGTAAGACATTTTATTTCATGTTGCTCTAGAAATGAATTGTGTAGAAATGACTTGTGACATCACTGGTGCCAAGCTGTATTGGCATTTTCCTTTCTCTTGGACAACATTGATGGCTTGCAGAGGGGAGACTGGTATGCATGGGCCGCTACTGGTCTTCCGCAAACAACTTGCCTGAATTTGTGCCTTTGAGGGGAACTTTCTAGGTGCAACGCCATGATGATTTCGTGACTGTAGGGGATCTTTTATAGTTTTTGTGAAATATTGTCTGGTATATATAAATATTTTTAAATATTCCTTTAAAACCAAAACAATGCAAGTTATAAAAATTAATAATACAGGCTAATGGTTTATAGTATTACCTGTTATTTCAATTTTTGAGTGTTAGGACCCCTTCTTTTGGAAATTTACAGAGAAAAGGCATTGATAGCTGATTTCTCTGCTCTGTGGTGTATGTGTATGAAAGGTTGGTTTGCCACTCAGCTGCATGCAGGTCATATCTGTTATAAATTAACAGGCTGTGCTCTTTTATTTTCAAGTTTCCAGTGGTACTTCCTTTATAGAATTCTTTACATTTATTACATGTGATTTTATACACCATGTAGGGTCGCAGACATATGTTTCCATCTTTAATCGGGTAGTTGGGTAATGTACATATGGTGTGGTTTAGACTTGGCCAGTTTTTAGTTAGGATCTTTTTTGAGGAATGTCTGGAGTGTACCAGTCATATATTCAATCTCTCCTTAGGATTGTAGCAGTTGTGTTTTTTTTTTTGTCACTCTAAAGTGGCTGTTTCAAGAAACATATTATCCTTGTATGTGTGGGTTTTGTTAGGTGGTACTCTTGATGTCCTGGCTTCTCATGAAAAAGTGTGGATAGCCAGTCTCCATCAGGGCTCTTTGGAATTTTATGGTGTTGGTGTTTCTGCTTTCTGTTTTGCTGCATTTATTGCATATCCTGTGATTCTCATATCTAATGTAGGCGATCTTAGCTCTGGTGGGCAAGGATGAATTATGATATACAAACAGGTACCCAGCATACTGCTTTTCTATAAAAGTTAGTGGAGATGGATCCATACTCTATGATTTTGAGTTCAAAATCAAGCAGGGATAAGGAACCAGTGTTATTAGGGTGTTCCAAATTTTATATGTTCATTGATATTGTTAAATGTATTGTTTATTTTAATGGCCATTATAATGGACAGTTTCTCCAGTTTAAGGAGTCCATTTACAAACAAATCTCTGGACTGCCAATGGGTTGAAGCTTGTCAGGCCTACTGACCACCATTTATATGGATCAGTTAGAATGCAGGGCACTAAATGGCTGTCACTCATGTACTTTTTCACCAGATATGTAAATGACATCCTCATATTAACATCGTCTTCTGAAGAGGCTGTTCAGACAGACATGTAATATGTTCAGCAATATTGATGAACAAATGAAATTTGAAGTGGAGCATCCCAATAACACTGGTTCCTTATCTCTGCTTGATTCTGCACCCCAGATCACAGGGAATGGATTCATCTCCACTAACAGATACATTTTAATGACAAAACAACTGCTGCAATCTGCTGTGCAACCCATAAAGAGGGACTGAATATACAACTGGCACACTCCAGTTGTATGTTCAATCAGGCCAAGACAAAACAACATCCTATGTACATTGCTCAACTGCCTGATCAAAGTTGAAAATATGTCTGCTATTCTTCATGGTATATATAATCACGTGTAACAAAAGTAATTAATTCTATATCAGAAATACCATTAGACAGGTTTGCATACAGTCTAAAGAAAACCTCTATTCTAATGCTTCTTCCATCAAAAAAATACCTATGGAAATGCCACACCCAAGACATTCAAGTTTCTATTGAAACCATAGACAGAAACATTGGGAACTTGAGAATAAAAGAAACTATTTTGATTAACAAGTACAGCCTGCTAATTAATAAGTTTTGAACAGCATGCAACTCATTAGATACTATAGCAATACAAAATAATCCCTCTACACACACTATAGAGCAGAAAAAGCAGCTATCAACTTCTTTACTTTGAAAATTTCCTAAAGAACCCTGAAATATTGAAATACCAGGTAATAGTACTAACCATCGACCTGTTTTATTAATTTTTAATTACTTGTATTGTTTTGGCTTCAAGAAAAATTTTAAAACATAATATATATATATATATCATCATCATCATCATCATCATCATCGTTTAACGTCCGCTTTCCATGCTAGCATGGGTTGGACGATTTGACTGAGGACTGGTGAAACCGGATGGGAACACCAGGCTCCAGTCTGATTTGGCAGAGTTTCTACAGCTGGATGCCCTTCCTAACGCCAACCACTCAGAGAGTGTAGTGGGTGCTTTTACGTGTCACCCGCACGAAAACGGCCACACTCGAAATGGTGTCTATATATATATATATATATATATATATTTGATAAGTGCCAATGCATGAAACTCTCGGTCATTTATTAATAAAAATATATATACTCATGTTTTGTGGTCTATTTTTCATGTTTGCACCATCAAGCCTATATATATATATATATATATATATATATATATATATATACACACACACACACACACACACACACATATACATGTATAGATATATATAAATACACACACATATGCTTCCTTGTTTTTGATATCTGATAGTTATAAACAAGTTATAAATGAGTACTACTGTCATATAAGAAGTGTTCTTCCTTTCTAGTCTTTTGTGTAAACATGTCCAGAGGAAATGTTACCAAACTTGGCAACAGGTGACGGTTGGTGACAGGAAGTGCATCCTTCCAGCTGTAGAAAATCTTACCCATGCAAGCATGGTAAAATGGACGTTGAAATGACGACAGTGTTGGTATATAATGTCTGTCTGAGATATAGTTAATATTGTTATTATACAGACTATAAATCTCTCTGAAATTTGAGGTCTGAAACTTATAATCTCCTTACATTCTATCTATTATTGCTATTACTACTGGTCAAATGCATGTCATTGCTACTCAGGCTGAGCTGATTTTCACATCTTGTCTCCTCTTGACCCCATATTGTATTCTCCCTCTTCAGTTCTATCATTCAATGCTGTTTCATGGCCTTCTTTCACAGAACATAAGCCCTTGTGAATTTCCTTCCTTTGTTAGTCTCAATTTCATCAACGTCACATGCCTATCCCTTTAAGCCAAACCAGTATATGTATATATATATATGTATCGTCAATATCAATGTCAGTTTCTATACAAGCATAGAAAGTAGACAGTTGGGTGCCCTTCCTGTTGCCAACCCTAATGTGTTTCCAAGCAAGGTAGTACTTCCCCATGGTCAGACATATTTTCACAAAATAATGGAAATGAATGACATTGCTTGTGTGACAGTGACACTCATTTACAACTATCATATGAGGTCAAGACAAGGAGACATATACATACACATATGTATATACATATGCATATGCATACATATGCATACTATATATATGTATATATGATAGACTTCTTTCAATTTCCGTCTACCAGATTCTCTCACAAGGCTTTAGTTGGCTTGAGGCTATAGCAGAAGACACTTGCCCAAGGTGCTGTGTTGTGGGGTTGAACCTGGGACCATGTGTTTGGGAAGCAAACTTCTCAATCATAAGCTAAGCTTGTGCCTATATAAGTTTTTAAACATATACAAATATTTATATCTGTGACATGGAAATATATTTTGTAATTTATTCTATACCACAGCTTAAAATTTTTAAAGGTGAATGAGCAAGAAAATTAAAATGGGACAATGATGGAGGAGACAGACATTTTTGTATAATGTTTCACCAACAGTGCAAAGTATCAACAGTGTATACATAATTGGCATGTAAAATTGATATCATACAAAACATCTTTGCATGAAAATTTCTTGTATAACATAACAGAGTATCAGCTTTCAAGAGAGCTATGGATTTAGATAGCATTCAGATTTATAAACTGCATTCTCAATAAATGACTTCTTGTTTATCTTTTAAAGATTTCTTTAAAACCTGGTTGGGAATCAAGAAATATAAAGCATAAAATTAACCCTTTAGCATTTAAACTGGACATATCCAGCCCAAATATTCTACTGTTTTACATTCATAACTGACTTGACCCAGCCTCTCACTCCTATCCTATTCTGTCATTCTAAAAATAAACAATCATTGAAATCTTGAAGCTACAAGATAATGCATGATTAATTCAAAACAATATGAACAAATAAGCATCACATTTGACAGAGTAATTTGAAGGCTAAAGGGTTAAAATAAAAAGAATATTATTTTCTTCATTTGTTTTATTGATTACTTGGATATTTTTAGACTGTTTTATGCTGATTTTTTTCTTTGTTTCCCTATATTTCTAGATTGCTGGAATCTGAAGAGAAATGTCCTATGTGCAGTGAAACTATTTTAAGAAATGAACTCACTACAGTTACTGATCCTAAAATGTTTCTTCCAACATCGCAAGGCATTGAATAGGCTGCACCACGATATCTTCTGTACATTAGTCCGTCCATCTTTAAGAAGTAATTGGTTAAGATAAAAATGTCTTCATCAGAAATTTCTCTAAAACAGACATCACAATGCAGAGATTTATGTCATAAAAATTTGGCTCAAGAACCCTTTATTTAGAAAGAGGGCATATCCTATTTTTAAAATGAATGTTCATGCTGCATTTCTGGTTTAGTGTCTTTGACCAAAATGCTAGGTTCTCATATATTTATCAGTAAAGAATGGCATCTATAACTGATATGGCTTTCTTGAGTGAAAACTCATTAAAATTTAAAAATTTATTGGAATGGTGAAAACAAATATTTGAAAAGCTTTAAAAATATTAAGAATTGTTAATTTTTTTTTTTATTTCATCTGTCAAAAAGTAAATGTAAATCCAAACAAATTAAAACAAAAATATACTCTGAAAATGTTCATGTATTGTCAAATACTTTGCCACAAATTATCATGGGTGAAATGAAACTCACATACACAATGTTTTGAGACAGTATATTTTCCTTTAATATTTGTTTTGTTTCAATTTCATTTCATTATATTCATTGTTCTTTCTTTTTGTTGATGTAAAAAATAACTGATAATAAATATATAACAGACATGTGTTGGTAAAATGCTTTGCAATATTTATATATTTATTCTGAATTTAGAGTGGTGAGCTGTCAGAATCATTAGCACACCAGTCAAAATGACTAGTGGTGTTTTGTCCATCCTTACATTCTGGGTTCAAATTCTGCTAAGGTCGACTTGGCCTTTCATTACTTCAGGGTCAATAAAATAAGTACCAGTTGAGCACTGGGGTTGATGTAATCAACTTACTCTCTTCCCTGAACTTGCTGGCCTTGTACCGAAATTTGAAACTAATAATTGATCTGACTAAGGCAGTGAGCTGATAGAATTGTTAGCATGCTGAGCAAAATGCTTAGTAGAATTTCGTCTGTCTTTATGTCCTGGGTTCAAATTCTATTGAGGTTGACTTTGCCTTTCATCCTGTTGGGGTTGATAAAATAAGTACCAGTTGAACACAAGGGTTGATATAACTAACTTCTTCCCTCCCCCGAAATTGCTGGCCTTGTGCCAAAATTTTAAACCATTATTTATTCTGACTCTTTGCATTCTGTGTTCAAGTCCCATTAGGGTCAACTTTGCCTTACATCCTTCCAAGGTCAACAAAATAAGGTATCAGTTAAATACTGGAGTTAACAACTAATGCTTTTTTTTTTTTCAAAAATGCTAGCCTTATGTGACCAAAGCCTTGTGAATGGAATTGGTAGACGGAAAGTAAAAGAATCCCATCATATGTGTGTGTGTGTGTGTGTGTGTGTGTGTGTGTGTGTGTGTGTGTGTTTGTCCCCCACCACCACTTGACAACCGATGTTGTGTTTACGTCCTTGTAACTTAGTGGTTTGGCAAAAGAGGCTGATAAAATAAGTACCAGGCCAAGAAAATTAAAATAGTACTGGGGTTGACTCATTTGACTAAAAATTCTTTAAGCCATACTTACTAGTTGTATACAATGTCATATATCTATATAGTAATTTCAGAAGTGTAATTGCCAGGCATATGATTTGATCTAAAACTGTGAATTGAAACTAAAACAAATACACTCAAATATTAACCGCAAAGGCAAAGTTTTTTTCTTTCAGGGGAAGCAACTCTGAAAAGAATTTTCTCCGGTTATCTTTCTTATTAAAGCTACCTTGAAATTTACAAAATACAAAAAATTATTATTTTTTTAATGTGTTTCCACAGGTGTAGAAATCATTGATAATTGGTCCGATCTCATTAGCTCTGCCTTAGCGAAGACGGAGGTATTGTTTTCAGATGTGTTTGTTTGTTTGTCCGTGGACAAGATATCTCAAGAACCGCTGGATGGATTTGTATGAAACGTTCAGGGATGTTTGGCCTTGTGATTGGCATGAACTGATTAGATTTTGGGATCAATCTGGTGCCAGACAAGGATTCTGGATTATTTTTCCGGTGTTTTACTTAATGTTTTAGAGTGGTCGGGTTCATTTTTAGTATTCTCGTTTGTGAGAGCAGTCGAGTTTATTTCAGATGTTCACATTTTAAAATGCGTTGGCGGAAGTTTGCGCCCTCTGAGTGCTCTTGTTAAATATATTATTGGTGTTTATAGAATATATTTTGTTTTATTGCCAACTGAATTGTTGTTGTGAAGCCATAAATCCACCCTAACCAAACAATATTCAAGTTCCTCCAACTTTCACATAAAGCCATTAGGTCTGTATTATTAAATATGTTGTTTATAGGCACAGGTGTGACTCTGTGGTTAAGAATCTTGCTTCCCAACCATGTGGTTTTGGGTTCAGTTCCTCTGTGTGGAACCTTGGAGAAGTGTCTTCTACTGTAACTCCAGGCCAACTATTGTCTTATGAATGAATTTGGTAGAAAGAAACTGAAAGAATCACATTGTTTATATGTGTGTGTGTTTACTCTTTTACTCTCTTTTACTTGTTTCAGTCATTTGACTGTGGCCATGCTGGAGCACCACCTTTAGTCGAGCAAATCGACCCTGGGACTTATTCTTTGTAAGCCTAGTACTTATTCTATTGGTTTCTTTTTGCTGAACTGCTAAGTGACGGGGACATAAACACACCAGCATCGGTTGTCAAGCAATGCTAGGAGGACAAACACAGACACACTAACACACACACACACACACATATATATATATACATATATACGACGGGCTTCTTTCAGTTTCCATCTATCAAATCCACTCACAAGGCTTTGGTCGGCCGAGGCTATAGTAGAAGACACTTGCCCAAGGTGCCACGCAGTGGGACTGAACCTGGAACCATGTGGTTGGTAAGCAAGCTACTTACCACACAGCCACTCCTGCGCCTATACATATATTCTTTTTTTTTCTTTTATTTGTTTTAAACTGTAGTCAAACTGGGATACCACCTTGAAGAACTTTTAGTTGAACAATTCAACTCCAGTACTTCTTTTTTTTAAGCCTTGTGCTTATTCCAGTGGTCTCTTTGCCGAACCACTAAGTTATGGGTACATTACTAACCAACACCAGTTGTAAAGTGGAGGACAAACAGACACAATGATACACACTCACACACACACACACATGCACATATAGATACAATGGGCTTCTTTCAGTTTCCATCGACCAGATTCACTCACAAGGCTTTGGTCAGCCTGAGGCTATACTAGAAGACATTCGCCCAAGGTACCATGCAGTGGGACTGAACCCAGAACCATGTAGTTGGGAAATGTATATATATATATATATATGTGTGCATGTGTATATCCTTGTCTAGATATCATGTGATGGTGTAAATGATCATTATTCCCATACAAATATGGTTGTTCATTTCCAGTCTTATTTGGAAACATGTCTAGCTGCAACAATTGACATGATGCTGAGAGATAAATCAGCATTAGAACTGAGAACAGGAAATGATAATGATCATCGTCATTTTCATCTCATCTTTCAGTACTGGCAGTATCCCTATTATCAACATCACTATTATCATAACTAATTATGATAGTAACTTCATCACACAAGCCTCTAAGGATGCTTCTTCCTAATCTCATGATCAGCTAGAAATAGTAGCCAAGTCTTCCATAAATTACACTCTTAGAAATGAGATGTTGGGTAATGTGGTACAGTGTTCCCTGTACATAAGAAAATGTTAGGATGGTCACATTTGGAATGCTTTTGATCATAGGCACAGGAGTGGCTGTGTGGTAAGTAGCTTGCTTATTAACCATATGGTTCTGGGTTCAATCCCACTGTGTGGCATCTTGGGCAAGTGTCTTCCACTGTAGCCCCGGGCCGATCAAAGCCTTGTGAGTGGATTTGGTAGACGGAAACTGAAAGAAGCACGCTCACGTCGTATATATGTATATATATGAGTGTGTGTATGTTTGTGTGTCTGTGTTTGTCCCCCTAACACTGTAAAGTGGTTGGCATTAGGAAGGGCATTTGGATGTAGAAACCATGCCAAATCAGATTGAAATCTGGTGCAGCTCCCCAGCTTGCTAGTTCTGGTCAAACTGCCCAACCCATGCCAGCATGGACAACGGGCATTGAATGATGATAATTAAAAAAAACAGAATCAAAAGTCTTTCTTGAGCCATAGGCTCATAGGACTGGCTTCCCAGATTCTGAAGCATATATATTTCCCCTGGATGGGACACTGGTCCATTGCAGGGTTACTCATTTTTGCCAACAGAGTGGATTGGAGCAACATGAAATGAAGTGTTTTGCTCAAGAACACAATGAAATGCCTGATCTAGGAATCAAAGCCCCAATCTTATGATTGTGAATGCAACATCCTAACTACTAAACCTTGCTCTTCCACAATAATAATATTTATTTAAACATTTGCCTCATGGAGGCAATGTGGCTGATGCCGATGCCGTGTAATAAGCACCATTTGAGCGTCGAGCCTCACAGAGGCAATCACAAATGGCCAAGACCTTTGGCATTATGCTATGTTTGAGAAGAAGACCCATTAAGCCGAGTGAAATTGTAGTCGTAGTAGATACTGGTATCATGCCACTGGCACCCATGCCGGTGGCACGTAAAAGCACCCATTACATTCTCAGAGTGGTTGGCATTAGGAAGGGCATCCAGCCATAGAGACCATGCTGGAGTCTGGTGTAACCCCTCAGCTTGCCAGCACTGGTCAAACCATCCAATCCATACCAGCATGGACAACGGATGTTAAATGATGATAATAATAATAATATAACGTCGGGCCGACCAAAGCCTTGTGAGTGGATTTACTAGATGGAAACTGAAAGAAGCCTGTTGTATATGTGTGTGTGTGTGTGTGTGTTTGAGTCTGTGTTTGTACCCCACCACTACTTGGCAATTGGTGTTGGTGTGTTTACACAAGAGACCGATAGAACGAGTACCAGTCTTGAAAAAAAATGTACTGGGATTGATGCATTCAACTAAAAAAATTCTACAAGGCAGTGCCCCAGCATGGCCACACACTAATGATTGAAACAAGTAAAAGATAAAGATAAAAGATATTGAGTTCTTTCTCAATACTTTTCTTTGAAAACATCTATTTTTACTACTAAATCATGCAGCTTCACCGTTAAAACATTAATTTTTAATGGAAACTTCAATATATCATTACTTCATTAAAAATTATGCTAAAAATTACTCTAGTCATTTATAGAAACTTAGGAAACATTACAAGAATTACTTTTTGAATTTAATTACTTTCACTTTTAATTTTAAATGAAATATCCCTCTTCATGATATATCTAATTAATAAGTTACAGGTTAAATCACACTAAAGATTTCTAGAAAGAATGAATTAGTACTATACATGATTACCCCCAGATAGAAATTAAATATGTAAATTCTATGCCTCTTCTTACTCTTATTCCATAATTTCAAATTCAAATTTCTAATCCTGACTTGTGTTACGAGAGAATAGTTATTTCTGTTGTATTAATAGCCATAACCAGAAGGTACCACATATGCTTATATAATTATTGAAAATTACCAAATGGTACATTTACTTCCCGAAATAGTTAATTGTTTTTTTTTTTCTTCTTTACTAAAATAAAGGGTTAACGCTGACAAACACCAGCTGCCACCACCCAAAGGTATTAGATTCTTAAAGGAAGATGATAAGGCCCTTAAGATGAAAGCAAGAACAAGGGACCCATTTTGTATTTTGTATCCAACCTGCAAAAAGCCCATCATATTTACATGTGTGTATGTGTTTGTGCCTCCTGTTTTGACATCTCATGATAGTTGTAAATGAATTTCACCATCACATAAGCAGTGCCATTTGTTTCCAGTCTTTCCTGAAAACATATCTAGTCATGAGGAAATAATACCTTGCTTGGAAACAAGTGAAGGTTGGCAACAGGAAAAGCATCCAGCTGTAGAAAAATCTATCACAATGAGTTCTGTCTGTCCCAGGCATGGAAAAGTGGATGATAGAATAATGATGATGATAAATAAAATAGTTTCAAATGGTAACAAGTAGTATCAATAGGATGGTTGTCTCTCTTTTGAAAATATATTTGTCTTCTACAGTTTTGTATCAGACCATTCATTGTAAGTTCTCTTTCAGTGATTTGAAATTTTAAAATGAATATTCAACAAAAAGACATAGAAATATTTTAAAATGTGTTAACTTCACAGGTATAAAAGAAAACCCAAGTAAACAAGCCAATAAGGAAGCCTCAATGTGATCCTGGAAATAGTAACCAAGTCTACCTGAAACCATACCCTATGATCATAAAACAAAAAGAACATGTTAGATAATGCTATTCCAGACAGTTCTAAAATGTCAAGCTGAGCTGGACTAAAATACTTCTGATCTGAGGGTAAAAAAAAGGTAAGGATAAAGACCACCTTCAGTCATGAATGACCATGGGATTGCACCTAGTAAGTTCCCCTCTAGGGCACAAGTCCAGGAAAGATTGTTTGTAGAAGCCCAGCAGTTGCCCATGCATCCCACCCTCCCCTTCCCATGCCACCAATGTTATCCAAGGGAAAGGCAAAGGCTGATGCAGCTTGGTACCAGTGATGTTGCAACTCATTTCTACAGCCGAGTTAACTGGTGCATTGTGAAATAAAGTGTCTTGCTCCACTACACAACACACAACTTGGTCCAAGAATTGAACTCACAAGCTCTTTATTTTGAGCCCAGTGCTCTAACCACTAAGCTGTGCACTTCTGAGCTTAGGTCTGTTAAATCAGAATTGACTTGGGACTAAACAACAGTAACAACAACAACAGCTGCAGTAACAACAACAACAACAACAACAGCAACAACAACAAAATCAATAACCACAACTGTAAAATGAAATTACATGAAATTAAATACTATAGTTTTTCTATCATTCATCATACTGGAAGAATCAGACAATGCTTGTGAGACTGTTATTGCCTCAACCTCACAAATCACTCATGGTAATACTGTGTGTTGGATTCCTTTAAAAATATTTTAAAAGAAATATTAATATTCCCTATTATGGTGCACAACTGAAGGCGTGTGCATGTTTTTTTGGACTCATTTTTATTGCTATTGTCTATCTACTTTTGTAAATTATATAGTTTAGTCTATTTTTGATTTATAGTGTGAAAGTGTCCATAATAAACATATATGATATATGCTAACTTCACAGGTATAAAACACAAACCAATATGTTACATGATATATTTTGAAATTTACTGTCTCCACAAGTATAAGAACAAACACCAATGGATTGCTTGGCGTATCATCTAGATATCTGTATTGGCAGTGTTTTCAAATATCACTATTTATTTTTAGATATGTATTATATAACATGAAAATTCCACATCGATCATCTGAATATGATTTTCAATAGATCAAAGTCAATACTAGCAAAATACCACAATTGTGTTTTGTTAAAAGTTTTACTTTTGGTGCATTACATTATTTCCAGCACTACATCTTAATTATACCTTCTGAATGCAAGGCTATCCCATGATAAAAAAAAGAAAGAAAAGAGTAAAAAAAGAATAAGAGCACATTGATATGATTTGTAGTCTACAAAGGAATTCTCGAGAAGTTATTTAGCATTTTATGAATATTTGTTTACTGATTACATATTTTCCTATCACCACAATATTGTTAAACTAAATTAAATTAAATTCTTTTGTTAAGCATGATTTCATGAACCAGTCATTATTGAATGCATGATAATAGCAATAATAATAATAATAATAATAATAATAATAATAATAATAATGATAATAATAATAATGATGATGATGATGATGATGATGATGATGATGATAATAAAAACCTTTCTCAGACTATCTTCTGATATCCATCAGAGTTGTTGAGAAATAACAATGCTGGTTGTGAAAGGGAGAACATCAAATATCTAATATAAATGGCTTTTCAAATGAGACAATGATGTTAGACTATGGAAAGCATTAGGCAACAAATATGTTTAGGAGAATCCTATGAGTTTGGTTAAAATAGAACAGTACCCTGTTATATTATATTTCTCTTTTATTTGCAGTAACATCCATGACTATTGCACCCCTACCCCACCTAATAATCACATCTCTTGAGGTTTTATAAGGTTCTTTTTGTTCAGCCCCAGAGCAACCAGAGTGATGATCAAAAGCATTCCAGATGTGACCATCCCATCTTTTTAGGATTATCTGTTACTATATTATGAAATGTGGCCTTTTGTAAGATGATTTGGTGTGAGTTGAGTGGAATTTTACTGCTATTTCCAATATATCAAGCAACCATAAAAAGGCTACATCACTGATGCATATCTGATGATATTGATATTTAGCTTGGGGGACGTTTGGCTGCTATTTCTCATATGCCAAGCAACCAAAAAAAAAGGTTACATCATTGGTACATGTCTGATGATGTTGATGTTTAGCTTGAGGGACATTTGGCTGTTATTTCTTGTGTGCCAATCATCCATGTAGAGGCTACATCATTGATGCATGTCTGATGTGGTTGATGTTTAGTCTGAATGTTTGTCGGTTCATGCATTTAGGTAAAAAAACCTTACAGGAAAGGGATTGGTGAAGGTTGGGGCTCAGGGGGGAAATGATTGACTAAATTTATTTATTTAGGGTTTAGTTTGGAGGGTAAGACAGAGCAGATATGGTAAGACAAAGAAAAGTTGGAGTATCTTGGTGGGTTTGTGTGGAAAAAGCACACTAAGAAGTCTTTCGAGGAACATAAATTATTGTATTATTGCTGAGGGAGAGAGAGAGAGGTGGGGGGCATTTTCACCCCTTTATTTGAATGTGGATGCTCTATTAGAACAACCTATACAGTAATCTCTCAACGATCGCAGGTGTTGCAAAACTTTCTACAGAAATAATTAAAATTTGAAAAAAAACATAAATACCTGTTGACTGCAGAAACCTGGATATACTGAGAAGTCTGCAATATAAATTTGGTACAAAATGCATTCTTGTTTGTATTGCTAGCAGGGAGACAAATCTCTGCAACCTCCAGACCATGTGATTTTGACCTTGTTTGGTCTTGTCAATGATGGACACTTGACCGCTAGAGGTAGCAGCAATTCACCTCCCTGCTAACAATATATACATTGACAGTACCATAGTAGGCACTGGTATCACCATTAGCCAGTTAGCTTATTTACAAATATATATCAGCGACAAAGGCAACATTAATACTGAAAGGTAATATTTATCCCCACTTAAACATGGATGTTTTATTAGAACAAACTACACTGTGGTAAATACCATGAAAGAAACTTTCATATTAGCTTTTTGATGTAAAATTGCTTATGTCACTGAGTGGGAGAGGAATGTGTATTAATTTGCTAATAAGCTAAATGTTCTCTTCAATATGGACTGGGTCATTTATGTGTGTAACATGTTTGTCCCAATATATGTGAGCAATACTTTTATATGAGCTGCACCTCAGATTTGTAGAAGATTAAGCAATTGATCAAGGCCTAAATATTTTCAAGCTGCAGTGTCTGACAGAATTTGTTGTTAAGTAAATATTAATTTTTATCCATGATTATGAATATATTACTTTTGTCACTTTTACATAATTTTATGTTATTTTTTGAATCATATAGATCTTGTTAATGTTTTGTTGATAAGTATTTGTTTTTTATTTTTATTACATTCACCTAAAAGTAAGTTGTCAAGTTTATCATCTATGTTTATGAAGTTGTAGGGCTTTACTCGATGTCAAAAAACAAATTTATGAGGATTCATAAATTTACTTGACAAACACAAATTTATAAGGATTCAGAAAGATAATACCACAAAATTAAAAGCTAAACTGAATCAACCAATTGCAGTGATAAATGCACAAATTGGAGGCCTCTAATTTTCTTCTGTATTGAAGAAGAACTCACCCTAGCACATATCTGGGGTACAGTAAAAATACACAAAGAAAACAACACTCTCAAACCTATAATATGTGAAATACAACAATGCACAAGATTGCTAAATAATTAGACAACATTATCAAAAAGCACATACTGGAGAGATATGATCATGTGAAAATATTTCCTGGTAGTTTAGAAGTAGAAAGTCTGTTCATGAACATTTTAGTGCAGAAACAACAGAATTACATTAAATATATAAACCGCCAAATATAAAACAACCCACAGCTAATGCACTGAAGAAATTATTAGTGTCTTATACAAGAGAAGTACCCTTTTACTGTCTGCAAAGCAAACCTTATAAATATATATCAATATACAGTCATGACCAAAAGCTTGGAACATTAGTCTGAAAATTAGAATTTTTATATTAAATATCCAAAGTTATATTTGAATTGAATTGTACTTGGGCATAACAATTTTAGTTTTTAAAAAAATGTTCCAAAAATGTTTCAAACTTTTGGCCACAACTGAATCGTTGCCAGTACCACCTGATTGGCCTTTGTGCCAGTGGCACGTAAAAACACCCACTACACTCTCAGAGTGGTTGGCATTAGGAAGCGCATCCAGCTGTAGAAACTCTGCCAAATCAGATTGGAACCTGGTGTAGCCATCTGGTTTCACCAGTCCTCAGTCAAATCATCCACCCATGCTAGCATGGAAAGCGGACATTAAATGACGATGATGATGATGATGATGATGATGATGATGATGATGATGATGATGATGATGACAATGATATATATATATATATATATATATATATACGAGGATAACTGGAAATGTTCTCTGTAGGACAAACCTGTTGTAGTTCAGGCTTTTGCTACTAGAAGCCACATGTGCATGTGCATATGCATGTGTGTGTATACATACATACATACATAATACGGATGTATGTATATATATATATATATATATATATATATATATGCGAGTAAAAATAAATACAAAAAAAGGTGGATTTTTTTGTATGATTGTGTATAGAGGAATATATTATTTTGCTTAAAAGAGTTATATATATATCTACAGACATATATGAGGGGGTCCTGAAGAGTATCCTGGCTTTGGGTACAAGAAAATACAAGAGGATCAGTTATCATGATTTTATTCAACATATTCCCCTCTCAGATTCACATACTTATTGCAGCAGTCCCTTAGTTTTTCTAAGCCCTGTAAAAGAACTTGGAAGGTTGGGCCTCCAACCAGGCCTTTTGTGATATCCATAAAGCCAGGAATATTTCAGAACTCCCTTGCATGTGTATGTATATATATATATATATATATATATTTGGGATAGAAGAATGGTTAGTGAGAGCTGTGCGAGTCATGTACAGAGATGCTGTCAGTAAGGTGAGGGTTGGAAATGAGTACAGTAATGAATTCCGGGTAGAGGTAGGGGTCCACCAAGGCTCTGTCCTCAGCCCCCTCCTATTTATCATAGCCCTCCAGGCGATAACAGAGGAATTCAAGTCAGGATGCCCCTGGGAGCTCCTCTATGCTGATGACCTTGCACTAATTGCTGAGTCACTATCAGAATTAGAGGAGAAGTTTCAGGTGTGGAAGCAGGGACTAGAATCGAAGGGCCTTAGAATCAACCTAGCTAAAACCAAAGTCCTAATAAGTAGGAAGGTAGATAAAACACAAACCCCTTCAGGTAGATGGCCCTGTTCAATATGTAGAAAAGGTGTAGGTAGTAACTGTATAAGATGTACCTAGTGCAAGCTATGGACACAAGAGGTGCAGCAATATCAAAGGCAGGTTAACTAGGAAGTTAGCTTTTGTATGTGGCAGATGTTCAGGTGCAATAAACACTGTAAACAAACAGGAAACAACTTCTGTCTCATTCCAAGGAGAAAAACTAGAGGTAGTTGATAGCTTCCGCTATCTGGGTGACCAAGTTAGTAGTGAGGCTGGGTGCACTGAAAGTGTAGCTGCTAGAATAAGAATAGCCTGGGCAAAGTTGAGAGAGCTCTTACCTCTGCTGGCGACAAAGAGACTCTCACTCAGAGTAAAAGGCAGACTGTACGACACATGTGTATGAACAGCCATGCTACATGGCAGTGAAACATGGGCCATAACTGCTGAGGACATGCGTAAGCTCGCAAGGAATGAAGCCAGTATTCTCCGATGGATGAGTAATGTCAGTGTGCATACCCGACAGAGTGTAAGTATATTGAGAGAAAAGTTGAACATAAGAAGCGTCAGTAGTGGTGTGCAAGAGAGACGATTGCGCTGGTTTGGACATGTGGCGAGAATGGACAAGGATAGCTGCGTGAAAAAGTGCCACACCCTAACAGTTGCGGGAACCCATGGAAGAGGTAGGCCCAGGAAGACCTGGGCTGAGGTGGTGAGGCAAGACCTTCGAACATTGGGCCTCACTGAGGCGATGACTTCTGACCGAGACCTTTGGAAATACGCTGTGCGTGAGAAGACCCGGCAAGCCAAGTGAGACCTAAATCCAAGGCCTCTGCCAGGGGTGTAGCCAGCCCACTTATGCGTACCTTTCCTTCATTGGACACTAAACTCCGCTTGCGAAGACCTGTTGAGGCAAGCGAAATCGAAACCGAACTAAATTCAACGACTGGCACCCATGGCAACGTCATCTCCTTTGTTGGACATGAAACTCAGCTTGCAAAGACTTATTGGGGCAAGCGAAAGCGAAATCGGGATGGCACCTGTGCCCAGCGTCGCCTTTCTGGCACTTGTGCCCGTGGCATGTGTAATGGACTTTCGAGCGAGATCGTTGCCAGTGCCCCTGACGATGATGATGATGATGATGATAATGATGATATATATATACACACTATTAACATCATCACTTAATGTCCACTTTCATTGCAAGCATGGGTTGAATGGTTTGATAGGTTCTGGCAAGGTGCAAGGCCACATGAAGCTCATTACAGGCTTCTGCACAGTTTTCATCAAATAAATTCATTCACAAGGCATTGGTCAGTCTGGGGCTATAGTAGAAAACACTTGCCCAAGATGCTAAGCAATGGCGCTGAACCTGAAACCATGTAGCTGCAAGCTTTTTAACCACACAGGCATGCCTTCAACTTTTACAGCAGTACAGTACGTTCTTTGACATAAACGTTCAGATGGAAAACAGCAAACACATTACAATCATTTACACCAAAGACACGAATAAATGGATTTTTATTGCATGAAGACAGTGAATGTTCACACAGATACAAAATGTCAGTGATAAAATCTTTGCACAGAACACCATTTAGAGTCTCTTTCATGAATGAATCTACAGATAAAGAAATCCACAGAATAAGACAAATGCAAGTCAACA
Source organism: Octopus bimaculoides (assembly GCF_046866305.1). Taxonomy (NCBI): domain Eukaryota; kingdom Metazoa; phylum Mollusca; class Cephalopoda; order Octopoda; family Octopodidae; genus Octopus; species Octopus bimaculoides. The sequence continues at coordinate 162,950,613 of NC_142928.1, forward strand.
ATGGTTATTCCAACAAGCTAAACAGAACAAGTAATAGAAAGAAATGCACTGCAACAAACACTTTAGATACCACACCTGTTAAAATAACACAAACACATAGAATGTGTTAAAGGAAATAAATACATAGCATGGAATTCATGAATGCATTATCAAAAGCCTCATGAAACAACAACATCAAGCAACAAAACACTTATGTTAATATCTTTCATCCTTTATTTTTTTACTTGTTTCAGTTAGTGGACTGCAGCTATGTTAGGGCACCTCCAGGAGGTTTGACAAATGGAACCAAATCTTAGCATTTTTCTTTTTTTATATTTTTAAACCTAGTACTTATTCTATTGGCCTCTTTTGCCAAACTGCAAAGTTGCAGGGATGCAAACAAACTGGCACTGGTTGACAAGTGGTGAGAGTTGCAGACAACCACAAAAGCACACTTATACATGCATATATACATACATGTATATATACATACACATATATATATATACATATATATACACACATATATGTGCATATATATGTATGTGAGTGTGTATATACATGCATATACATGCATATACATATATAGTCTATATCTCTATTTATGTATGTATGTGTGTGTGTGTGCATGCATGTATGCACGCGCATGTGTGCATGTGTGTGTATATATGTATACACACACATATATGGTTCCACATAAAAGCACCTGTGTGGTGCCATGTAAACGCACCCAACACACTCTGTAAAGTAGCTGGTGTTAGGAAGGGCATACACCTGTAGAAACCATGCCATCACATGGACAACAGATGTTAAATGATGATTGATATATATATATATATATATATATATATATATATTTAAATATAGAGTAGTTGTACAACAAGGCACCAATGTTTACTGGAAATATCAGTTAATAAAATTTTTACGACACTATAGTAAAACTTCATACTGGCAAAGACGTGTGAGGGCAGCACACATAAAAAATTTCGTCTTACCTCTAGGAACAACATTAGATAAATGGACAACCAATCTAGTACCTAGGTTTTGGACTCTTCAAATATATACATACATACATACATACATACATACATACATACATACATACATATACATGACAAGTTTCCAGACTGTTTTCATCAACCAAATGCACTTACAAAGTATTAGTCAGCCCAGGGCCATGCAGTGGGATAGTATCCAAAACAGCTGCAGAGTGAGCTTCTTAACCACACAGCCATGCCAGTGCCTATACAACCATTAGCATGAACATGCTGAAATTAGGAATTAAAAAACAAAGACTTATTCTCAGTAGCAAACCACAAACATTTTCCAAACAATATATTAATGACCAAAGTGATAATAAATTTTTTTGCAATTGTCATAATTGTAAACTTCATGACTCTAACTGTTATATTGCTTATACAAGTGAGTTTATTGTAGAATATGATTAATATATTGGTAATACATCTGTATCAGTTAACAAGGAATATTTCTAATGTGCTACATAATGAAACAACTCTCATTTTCTAGGAAGAACAGGACCAAATCCCTAAAATATTAGAGACACCAGAGAGATGTTCCAGTTGAACTTGTTCAAGGAGGAACAAAAAAGGACCTCCATACTGTTTGAAGGTAATATTTTTGTTTTTAAGCTAAGGGAAGTAACTTTGAGTGAGTCGTGATAGCACTGATGTTTCATTGCTACCGTGACAACCAACATTATTTCTTTTTTAAGCAAAAGTTTGAAAGCTGAGTCAACAGAGAGGAGTTATAACTAGATGAAATCTGCAGGTGGTTTAAATGCACAAGTCTCTGATATTCAAGTGTAACACACACACACACTCACACACACACACACACACACACACATACAAACACACATCTACATACATACATACATACATACATACATACATACATACATACATACATACATACATGTTGGGTTGGCAACTAAGTTTTTTAAATTTTGGAATTTATTGCGTTCTTAAATTTTGGAACCTATTTTGTTTTTTGTTTTCTAGTTAATTTTAGTTAATTTTTGTTTATTTTCAGATCATTAAAATGAAATGCCAAGTTAAGAAAAACGAGCATTTTCGACACCTTCTTTTTTGCTTTTAATCAAGGTTCTAAGGCTGCAGAAGCTGCTTGCAACATTTGTGCTGTGTATGGAGAGGGTGCCATAGCTGAAAGAACCACTTGTGATTGGTATGCCAAGTTCAAAAATGGAAATTTTGACCTCAAAGACACACCTCGTTCTGGCTTTTCAGTTGAGTTCGATGAAGAGCGATTAAACCAACTTTTGCACAAAAATTCTCTTCAAACGACAAGGGAACTGGCAGAGAAAATGGAATGCTCCCACACTGCTATAGAGAAGCATCTTCACTCGATGGGAAAGTTTCAGAAGTATGGAGCATGGGTTCTGCATGCTTTAAGTGACAACAACAAAATCAACGAGCCACAACCTCTGCTGGTTTGCTTGCTCATCACTGCTCAACTCATGGACACAAGCAACGATTTCTTTACCAAATTGTTACTGGTGATGAAAAATGATGCCTGTACATCAATACGAAGCAGCGTAAGGAAATGGCTTAGCCCCGGTAAACAAGTGACACCGTGCGTGAAACAAGATCTTCATCTGCGTAAAATGATGTTGTGTGTATGGTGGGACTGAGAAGGGATTATCCATTACGAATTACTTGATCGGAACCAGATGGTCAATGTGGAACTCTATGTTCAACAAATGGAATGACTCAACATGGCTATTCAAGAGAAAAGATCTAATCGTCAGCATGGAGTTCTTCTGCTGCATGACAATGCCCGCCCTCATATCGCCAATATGACCAAAGAACCATTCAAACGCATGGCTGGGAAGTGCTGCCACACTCGCCGTACTCTCCTGATTTGGCACCAATGGATTTGCACCTCTTTCGATCTCTTTCAAATGCTATGCACAGAGTTTTGTTCAATACTGATGCAGAATTGAGAGCTTGGTTGGATCAATTTTTCGAGTCAAAATCGGGTGATTTCTACTAATGAGGTATTGAAAATCTTGTTGAATGTTGGGAAGAAGTTGTAAAGAGTGAATACATTATTGATTAATTAGTTGTTATTTTTGTTATTAAACCTTTTAAAAAATTTAAATTTTAAAAAATGGCGGGAATTTAGTTGCCAACTCAATACATACATACATACATACATACATACATACATGTATTTTTTTTTACTTTTCTTTGTCATTTCACTGGCACCATCCTTTTTTAGTAGGCTGGTGTAGAGACAAAACATTTTTCTCAGTCTATTTCGTTTTATCAGCCCTGTCTGCATGGCAAAATACAAAACGAAAAAATTTAGACAGAATGAAAAAATTAAGTTGATCAGAGGGGCCCCCCAGGTATTCGGGGCCTTGAAGCTTAAGCTTCATTAGTTTTATTGCAGATCCACCACTGATGCTCATAAAACAGCAGAACAAACACAGAGACAACATACATGAGTCACAAAAAAATAGACAGCAGACTGATGGCATGTAAATCTAACCATCAAATTTAATGTCTACTATATGCATAACACATCGTGGAGGCGCAATGGCCCAGTGGTTAGGGCAGCGGACTCGCGGTCATAGGATCGCGGTTTCAATTCCCAGACCGGGCATTGTGAGTGTTTATTGAGCGAAAACACCTAAAGCTCCACGAGGCTCCGGCAGGGGATGGTGGCGAACCCTGCTGTACTCTTCCACCACAACTTTCTCTCACTCTTACTTCCTGTTTCTGTTGTGCCTGTAATTCAAAGGGTCAGCCTTGTCACACTGTGTCACGCTGAATATCCCCGAGAACTACGTTAAGGGTACACGTGTCTGTGGAGTGCTCAGCCACTTGCACGTTAATTTCATGAGCAGGCTGTTCCATTGATCGGATCAGCTGGAACCCTCGACATCGTAAGCAACGGAGTGCCAACAACAACAACCATGTATCCAGCATAACACATCACTTAATCATGAAGAAAATAATATAAAGATCTTAACATATTGATGACGGATTAAAAAATTTTGCAGTTTCAATCAAACTGCAATGACCTCATGACAATATGAAAGAGACCTTAGTGACAAGAAGAAAAAAAGATAGAAACGTAGAACACAGCATAACTAAAAGAAGCCCTACAGAGGACAAGCCTTGTGAGTGGATTTAGTTGTTTAGAAACTGAAAGAAGCTCATATATATACACACACATAAACACAGACACATACATATATATATTTGTCTGTATGTATTATTTCTTTATTGCCCACAAGGGCTACACACAGAGGGGACAAACAAGGACAGACAAACGGATTAAGTCGATTATATCGACCCCAGTGCGTAACTGGTACTTATTTAATCGACCCCGAAAGGATGAAAGGCAAATTCGACCTCGGCGGAATTTGAACTCAGAACGTAGTGGCAGACGAAATACCGCTAAGCATTTTGCCCAGTGTGCTAACGTTTCTGCCAGCTCGCCACCGTGTATTTGTCTGTATTTGTCTGTATGTGTATGTGTGTCTCTTTGGCTTAACATTGTATGGAAGTTGTGACTTTCACAAACATATACGTAATGTCAGTCATTTCCTATCTTCAATGAATATATATACTTAGGCATGGGGAAATATTACTTTGCTTGGAAACAAGTGAGAGTGGGCATCTGGATATAGAAAATCTGCCCCACCGAATCTTGTCTGATGCATGCAAGCATAAGAAAATGAATGTTAAAATGGTGATGTTGATGATGACAATGACGATAGCAATGGTAATGATAATGATGATGATGATGATGATGACTGCAATGAAAGTGGACAGTATATTATGCTAGTGGAGAAATGCATCTGTTGAACTGTGGCTAACTGGTTAAGGATGATCTGGAGAATAATGTTTAAGTTTGCACCAGACAAACAGTAAAGATCTATAAAGCGAGATTGTTCTAAGCTTCAGACAGTATAAATACTAAATACAAAATATAAAATAAATACAAAACAATAGATGATAATTTTCCTTGGATATTTTTCATAATGGCTTGTATTAATAATAATAATAAAGATGATGATGATGATGATGATGATGACGATGGTGATGATGATGATGATGATGATGATGATGATAATCATGATAATAATCTAAATAAATGATCTTTGTTAAAAAAATTCTGAGGAATTGAGAAAAATTTTTCCCAATATCCCCCTATAGATATTTTCCTTGCCATTAAATATAGATCTACAGTAATGTAAGTTCTTAGTTATGACAAATTTTCTTGATCTCTTCTCTTCTTCCTTTCTTTCATTTAGAAGGATTCAGAAATTAAAAGTAAAAATATTCAGGCGCAGGAGTGGCTGTGTGGTAAGTAGCTTGCTTACCAACCACATGGTTCTGGGTTCAGTCCCACTGCGTGGCACCTTGGGCAAGTGTCTTCTACTATAGCTTCGGGCCGACCAAAGCCTTGTGAGTGGATTTGGTAGACGGAAACTGAAAAGAAGCCCATTGTATATATGTATATATATATATATATATATATATATATATATATATGAATGTGTGTTTGCGTGTCTGTGTTTGTCCCCCTACCATTGCTTGACAACCGATGTTGCTGTGTTTACGTTCCCGTAACTTAGTGGTTCGGCAAAAGAGACCGATAGAATAAATACTAGGCTTCCAAAGAATAAGTCCTGGGGTCGATTTGCTCAACTAAAGGCGGTGATCCAGCATGGCCGCAGTCAAATGACTGAAACAAGTAAAAGAATAAAAGAGTAAAGAGTTAAAATTAAATCCATAACAATCATTGTGTAATAAATTTTCACATCCCTTTCATAAGAAATGAGAAGTTCTGAATGAAATACTTCTCGAAAGAGAGGATTTGAATTATCATATCTTATTTTCAATTGTACTTTGCCCATGCTGGGGTACCACCTTGAATGGTTTTAATCAAACAAACTGATCCCAATACTTATTTCTGCTAAACTGTTAAGTTATGAGGATGTAAACAAACCAACACTAGTTCTCAAGCAGTGAAGGGGGACAAACACAATGACACGCACACACATTCACACACACACACACTCACACCACTCACACACACACATGCATGCACACATGCATACATACATACATACATACATATATGTATGTATGTATGAATGTATGTATGTATGCATGTGTACATGTATGTATGTATGTATGCATGCATGCATGCATGCATGTATGTATGTATGTATGTATGTATGTATATAATTGAAAAAATGAGCTAGCCAGCTCTACTCATTTTTTCAGATATTTATAATACTATACCAAGAACTTACTTTTTATTATTCTACTATAAATATATGTGTGTACATATATATATATATAACCTTTAAAATCCGTGTTGCTTTTTTTGATTTTTGATCACCTTGTTTTTGGAATTGTTTTGGATAATACCATACTATATTCTGGTGCTTAAACATAAGTACCACATTCAATTTTGAATCTAAATCTTTTATATATATATATATATATATGACCAGCTATCTGAATTGACAGTACCTTGGTAGATGAAGCAATTAAGGGTATGAAGACAGGAAAAGCCCCCGGCCCATCAGGAATCACCACAGAGATGCTCAAAATATCTGGCGGTGTCGGCTATAGCCTAGTCACCCATTTAGTTAACCAGGTGATACATGAAGGAGTCACACCCAATGACTGGTGTAGCAGCACCATAGTCAACTGCTACAAAGGTAAAGGTGAAACTTTAGAGGAAAAGTTTCAGGTGTGGAAGCAAGGATTAGAATTGAAGGGCCTTAGAGTCAACCTAGCTAAAACCAAAGTCTTAATAAGTAGGAAGGCAGGCAAACCACAAATCCATTCAGGTAGATGGCCCTGCACAGTTGAGCGAGAGACCAACAAAACTCCTTGTTACACCAAGGATGAACTGAAGGCAAGGATTAGGGCAACATTCACCAACTTAAACAAGGAAACCATCCAGAAGAGTTACAGGAGATTCTGAAGTTGTCTGGAGCCTGTGATTGAAGCCAATGGCGATTTTATTGAATACATTTTCTCTTTAGTATTTCAAGATATTTTCATATAATTTTGGTAGATCTATGTTAAAATGAGGATGTTAATGTTATTTTCATTTTTGCATAATTTAGATGACAGTTTATTCACTGCACCCTGTATATATACCATCATCATCATCATCATCGTTTAACATCCACTTTCCATGCTAGCATGGGTTGGACGATTTGACTGAAGACTGGCGAACCAGATGGCTGCACCAATATATATATATATATGGTATTAATTTAATAATTTTACGTTCAGGTATACATCTTGTAGTGTACTGTTTAAAGCCCATCCACAGTATCCAGCTACCTAATGTCAACAACAGTATGGCGGTGTGTACCACTGGATTTATTTCAAGAATTCGTTTGTGTCTGTAGAGTTTGTATAGAGTCTTGTGAATTCTGTTTTCTATCTCTCACATTTTGTGTGTGTGTGTGTGTCTGTGTGTATATGTGTGTCTGTGTGTATGTGTGTGTCTGTGTGCCTGTGTGTACTATAAAGAGAAGAGAGAAATTTGCCTAGTGAGCTGATGAGTGAAAACTCAGGACACTGCATGACCAAAAATATCTTTGTATATTCTCTCTTTTTAGTGAAAATAGAATTTGACAATAGAAAACCTTTAGGAAAATATACAGAAATAGTTTCTGTGTATTCTAATGACACTGATGTTGATTATATATTTGCTTCTGTTTTTTTTGTTTTTTTACTTTCAACCAAATATTATTATTCTTTCTTTTTTACTGAAGGATGATATATCTTAAGATTTTGCCTCCTTGAGTTGGTGTAGTGTTTTGTTACACAATTTCCTTTCGTGTTTTTATCCTATTCACACACAGACACTAAATACAGAAGAGATATGTAAATAAAGGTAAATAGATAAATAAAGAGGAAACATTAGCTTAATAATCTCATGGAAATCAGTATTCATGCAAGAAAATAATAAAACATAAATATAATTTGACAGAATTATTTCTGTCTTTTTGAAAATGGAGGTAAAAAAAGAAATGGTGCTGGCATTTTGTTACTAACATCAGATACGGGCATCTTTTGTCTGCAGTGTCTGTTAACTGATAATTTGATAAGTCTGAACTCTTAAGCAAAAGAAATTATTCCATCTCTCACAACCACTTTTTGTCACAATACATTAATGTTTCTTTTCTCCCCTTGTCCTGTTTTGTCTGTGTTTAGGAAATAAACAATTTAACTTCTGTGTTTGCTCTGTCTTTTGGGCTTATAGTGTCAGATGTGTTGCTTGAACAGTTTGAGCAATATGTTGGGATGGTGGGGAAGCAAATTAACACAGCATGAGTGTAATGCAATGTGGAAGTGAAGGCAATGTTTTGTGTGGTTGTATGCCAAGCAAAATGCTTAGTGGTATTTCATCTGTCTTTACATTCTGAGTTCAAATTCTGCAGAGTTGGCTTTGTCTTTCATTTATTTGGGGTCGATAAAATAAGTACCAGTCGAGTACTGAGGTTGATGTAATTGACTTACCACTTATTTGCTTCTCTGAAATTACTGGCCTTGTGCCAAAATTTGAAACTAATATTTTATGGATGCAATGTGATAGCAAGAACAAAGTTATATGAAAATGAAGGCATAAACTGCAAGGAAACCATTCTTGTATATCAACTTTATTGACCCTTGTTATTTGTGAAAGGATCAATTTAACAAGATGCAATTGTAAAGTTTATGTTTGGGTGCAAATATGTCTGTTGGATTTTGGCTGAATTCCTGTTATGAGGAACCATATTCAATAAAAGATATTTTTTTTTTTAATTGATCTTGATAATCATGTAGAAACATTATCAATTTAACTAAACACTGAAACTGGCTGACCCTATTCAACATGAAAGTAACATGATATGCCACAGAGAAATATAAGACTAACTCTGTATTTAAAACAGTGATTAGTTCCAAACCATTTGACTTCCATCCAATATTTCTATTTAACCTTCTGGTTACCATATTTCTGTTGAAGTACACTGCTTTTGTTTCGGTTCATTTTGAAAATAATGAAGAATTTAGTACATTAATATTGTCATCATTAAGCTGGTATTCGGAACAAAATTAGCATGGAATTTTGATAGGAGGTTAATTAAATCTAAAGTGTGTTTCAGAGAACTGGAAGTAGTCTTCAGTTAGTTGATATCATAAAGGTTAAGAATATCTATTAATATTACCTCAATCACTAGGGTGGCAAGCAGGTCGAATTGTTAGCACACCAGGTGATATGCTTAGTGGTATTTTGTGTGTCTTCATGTTCTGAGTTCAAATTCCACTGAGGTCAACTTTACCTTTCATCCTTTTGGTGTCGATGAATTAAGTACCAGTGAAACACTGGGGTTGATGCAATTAACTAGTTCCCTCTCTCCAAAATTTCAGGCCTTGTGCCTTTAGTAGAAAGGAATATTACTTCAATCAGAAATGATTTACTCAATAAGTTATTAAAGCAATTTTTTTTTATCTTGTTGAAGAGATTAGTTCAAATTTGATTCCTAGTTGACCTATTCCCCTTAAGCTATTATGCATGCATACATACATATCATTTAGATATATATGAGCATGTCTAGATATGCAACTATATGCATGAGAATACATACATGAAACAAAACTTACAAATCTGTGCACATACATGCATACATACATACAAAAATACCCTGTTGTTGATGTTGAAATTCCAATGAAGGACCCTTGGATATGAGTTAGAAGCTGGCTATTTCTCAATTGCCAAGAAGTCTTGAAATAAAACTGAACCATGACATACATACATACATACATGCATACATACATACATACATACATACATACATACATACATACATACATACATACATATTTAGCTGATTAGAAAAGATTAGCTGAGGGAAAATACTGTGTAGAGAAGGGGTCAGAATCTTTATTTTATAATGACTTGCTATTGAGAATTTTATTTCTTTACATTTACCCATAGCTCCCATGTAAAGATATCACTGCATGTCTCCTATTATCAGCACTGGCAATTGCTATGTAAACAAAAGTTTGTCTAAAAATTATCACCTGTTCAATGGTACACAAGTATATTAAATTTGAAAATTTTTTAGAAAAAGTCTGAAGCCCATAGAAAACACCTTAGTGACCCTCTTATAGGCTGTGGTTCTCTTACTGGCAAGCCCTGGTGTAGAAGAATTTCATTCAGAAGATACAAATTACATAGTTTCTCATTGTAAGTGCATAGCAGAGCTGAAAATAGCTGAGCAGACTTCTGATTCCTAAAGCCATATGTTTGTGTCTTTTAGCACACACTCATTACACATGATATTCTTAATTAAGCGAACCATATAGATTTTAAAAGCTCTAGAATTAATCTTATAAAAATATTTTTGAAATTTACTCCAGTATGAAAAGCCATATAAGAAGTTCACAGGGAGAAGTTAGAGATTAAAGCTGTTCTTTATTTTCAAAGATGCATATTCCTAGAATAAACTCTTAATTGATGTTACAGAAGCTTTACATGTACAGTCTAGATGAAATGTAGTGGAACTGTATGTATAGAGACAGTCGAGGATGATGATGATGATGATAATTAGTGTCCTTGTTGTCTTGCTTTTATTGTTATTATTGTGTTATTACTATATATGGTGTAGTAATATATGCATAAATAGAGAGTTACACACATACAAATACTTGTGTGTGTATGTGTGTGAGAGAGACTGCATATATATATATATATATATATATATATAGTTTTAGGGAAAATAACCAATTTTCAAGAACTCATCGATGAAAATCCACTATCACATATAGAAAAATTAATAATTAAAAGCACAATAAATGAGTATAATATAAAGTAAAGTAAATATCATAAGATAAATATAATAAAAAGATTACACGTGTTTCATAACCAATTTTCAATTTTCCCTAAAACTATATATATTTTATATATACTTTATCTATAAAGCTCAATTTAATTTTATTTTTTTATAAATTGATTTTAATTGAGTTTTTTACCTGTAATTTTGGATTTTGTCCCTAATAATATTATATATATATATATATATATATATATACATATACATACATACTTACATACATACTTACATACATACATACACATGCACACATATATGCATAGATACTTACACATTCACACAATATATATCATAATCATCATCATCATCATCATTGTTTAACGTCCGCTTTCCATGCTGGCATGGGTTGGATAGTTTGACTGGGGACTGGTGAGCCAGATGGCTGCACCAGGTTCCAATCTGATCTGGCAGAGTTTCTACAGCTGGATGCCCTTCCTAATGCCAACCACTCCGAGAGTGTAGTGGTTCATTTACGTGCCACCGGCACAGGGGCCAGTCAGGTGGTACTGGCAACGGCCATGCTCAAATGATGTTTTTACGTGTCACTTGCACAGGAGCCAGTCCAGCAGCACTGGCAATGCCCTCGCTTGAATGTTGTTTTCCATGTACCACCGGCACAAGTGCTAGTAAGGTGACACTAGTAACGATCACGCTCGGATGGTGTTTTTTATGTGCCACCAGCATGGGAGCCATGCAGTGGCCCTGGCCACGATCACACTTGGATGGTGCTCTTAGCGCTCCACTAGCACGGATGCCAGTCTTTACAGCACCTCATTGTATGTTAATAGTTGTATTATCAAATTGCAGTCTCCTCAACATTTTTCTACAATGATTACTGCTAAAAGGAGACAGCTAACACCTCTAATTTGCAATATCTGTTGCATAGGCAACATTAAAAGCAAAAACCAAATCTCTGTGTTTAACCAACAAAACTTAACTACAAAGAAAGGGGAAGAATTAACAGACATTAGCACCAATAATAGTTTCAAATTTTGAGACAAGGCCAGCAATTTTAGGGGAAGGGGCCTTGTTGATTACATTGATCCCAGTGCACAGCTGGTGCTTATGTTATTGACTCCAAAAGGATGAGTGGCAAAGTTATCTTCAACAGCATTTGGTCTGAGAACTTAGAGCAAGGAGAAATATTGCTAAACATTTTGTCCAGCACAAATGATTTTGCCTGTTCATTGTCTTCTACATTAGCAATGATAATAATGACAAATAAAATTGTTTCTTTTTAGAAGAAGGAGGGCAACAATTATGACCTTTGCAAGACCCACATCCCCACCATCTCCAACCCTTGATACTGGTGAGGAAAACGGTAGGAAATTCTAACTCATGGATTGTTGCAGTGGGAAGCTGTGTATCAAGATACTGAGTCATCCTTAGACAGGAGGTCTGATTGCATACAACAGAATGTTTGGTTTCTGCTGAACATACGAGGGGGTCAGGAGATGATGTTAATGGTGAACTGGCAGAGTTGTTGGAGTGTTGAATAGAATGCCTTGTGGTGTTTGTCCCAACTCCCTGCACACTGAGTTTAAATCCTGATGAAACCGACTTTTTCTTTTTTCACCTTCTTGGAGAAAATGTGCCATTTGACAGAACTATAAAAACGAACTTGCTGCCTTGCAGTATTTTTTCTTGTTCTATACATTCTGAGTTCAAATGTAGCACAGACCTACATAGATGGTAGACTCAAATCCACCACCCAGTTTAACACCATCACCTGGCACTTTAGATGCCTTTAGGTTAATCGATTCTGCTGCAAGCATTTGGATCAGATCACTAGTTTAAGGAAACCTTTCCTTCCCACCAGTCTTGGAGTCCTGTAAAGAGTCGTAGGCATGGCTTTTTCTCCTGAGGAGTAAAAGAAATAAAAAACCTTGGTGTTGGTTTAACTCTTTTGATACCAACCCACCAGGGGTTGCTCCCTAGTCCTATAACATAAACTTACTATTTTAAAGTGGTCTAAATTGTAATCTTCCATCAAAATTTTATGCTAAATTGTTCCAGGCCCCAGCTTAATAATTCGAAAATTATTTTACTAAATTCTTCATTATTTTAAAAATTAATTGAAACAAAGGCAGCCTATGTTAGCAGATGTATGGTAACAAAAGTTTTAAGCTTGTCATCAAGAATAGGGACAGTGTATTTGACAAGCTTCCATGCAGTTTCCATCTACTTAATTCCATTAATAAAGCTTTGATCAATCTAAACACACTTGGCCAATATGTCACACAACAGGATAAAAATTGGACTTATGATTGTGAAGCAAACTTCTTAACCAAATAGTCATGTCTGCACTTCAAGAAACAATAACAACATACTGAACTGAATTATTATTATTGCTGCTGTAAATAAACTCACCAACATTTCTTATACTTTATCCACAGACAGTCAACAGAATGTGATTCCTTGATAGTTCTTTGATTTGCATTATCAAACTTCAGTAGACAGAACAAGTGATGCTGTTATACAGTTCAAAGCTATCTACAATTGATTTTTCACCAAAAGTCATGTGATCTAGACAGTTGACAAGAAAAATTCTTCAATGTCAATGAAATTTCTCTCTCTCTCTCGAAAACTGAGACATTTTAGTAGAATAAGGTCTCAGACATTGCCATCATGTGGTAGAAATCACAAAGCTGGAAAACAGCTTCTGCCAAGTATCAATGTTATTTTGTTAACTAATTCACAGTTAACTTGCCAGACAGACGGACAGTGGGAAGGAAGGGAAGACAGGAAGGAGAGAAAAAGATTAGTTCATCAGCATTTATATATATAATCTTAATTCATTTCAGAATTACTATTTATAACACACTATATTTGGGTGTATGTACATGTTCACACATGTGTGTGTGCATGTACCTGTGTGTGTGCGTGTGTGCATGTGTGTGCGCATGTGTACACACACACACACATACATGCACACACACGCACACACACACACACAAACACACACACACACACACACACACACACACACACACACACACTCACACACACATATATGAGCGAGTGGAGAATTGAAACAAGGGCGCTCAACAAATTTATTGTGAGTTACATGTATGGATCAAAACAGTTTGATTCAAATTCGTTGGTACTCCGAGTTTCAAGCGTGATGCTAGTCTTCAGCCATTTTGAATTTGAATGAAAGAAGTTGATTGTTATTACCATAAGGCGGGCTATGATTGGCTGAGGAAGGTCACGTGGTGTTGTGGCTTGATGTTGGTATATTGGTATATCAGCGACAACAGTTAGTTGGAAAATCTTGCATGGTGAACAGAAAAGTGACCATAATGATGGACAGTAAATTGACTGCATGGTGGACAGGAAATCAGTTGGGTTGTTGGAGGGGAAATAGGAAGGAGTGGTATGTGCAAGTATATAGTTGTATATGTGGTGGTGTGGATGTGGTCATATGGTTTTATGTGCATGTGCATCTGTACATGGGCATGCACAGGCATACCCACACACACACACACATATATGAATGAACATGCGCACATGCACACACATATACATGCACATACACACATGCATGCATATATACACACACACGTGCATATTCATTTATATGTACATATGTATATATGCGTGGAGACACGTGGTTTAGTGGTTAGAGTGTCAATATCATGATTGTAAGATTGTGGTTTCGATTCCTGGACCAGGCGACACGTGTTCTTGAGCAAAACATTTCATTTCACATTGCTCCGGTCCACTCAGCTGGCAAAAATGTGTAACGCTGCAATGGACTGGCGTCCTGTCCAGCTGGGGAACACATACACCATTGAAACCGGAAAACCAGGCCCATGAGCCTGGTTGGGATTTAAAAGGGCGCATTTATTTTATTATTATGTATATATGCATGAGTACACTATAGCTTTATCTTCTTACTGGTAGTCTTTGATCTCCATATTGGATGAAGGGGTTGCAATACTGGCATTACTTTATCTATCTTGGTCTGGACTTCAGCTTCTGCATCACCCTCACTGGAAATACAGCTTCTAAGATATGTAAACCTATTGAAGTACTTGATTTTGTCTGGTCTAAAAGCTG
>NC_142928.1:162970562-163020562 GCF_046866305.1 Octopus bimaculoides
TGCAATAAATTTTGTAAGAAGTGATTAATAGCTAAATAATTTATAATAGAGAAAATGTTTATTTGAAAAATACAAGATGGAAAAAATTGGAGAATGTATGGCGTAAAATTCAAAAAGTAAAATCTGCCAACAGTCTGACCAAAGTAAAGAAAGTTGACCTAACAGTGTGAAGATTCATATTGAACAGTAGTGAATTAAGAACAATGGAAAGCCTCAGTAAGCGAGTAGTCACACTGGAAAAAGAAAGAATGACAATTTTTTGCTTTCATCAGAGATCAAAAAATGTTGTTTCAAGAAAACTCAAGCTTTATGAAGAAACAATCTTGTTTGTGTCATTGGAAAAATGAAGGAGACCATGGAAAACAAGTGTTTTGTAAGACTGTGTTATTCAGAGGCTGTTGTTAAGAGATCATTTCGATACTACTGCAGTTATGTCTTGCCAAATCATGATTATGGGATGAATATGTCTCAGAAGACTGTGGTTCATCATTTGAAAGAAGTCAGACTTCATTCCCATTCCCCTGCCATTAAACATCTCATCAGTATGAAGAACAAAAAAGTGAGGTTAGTCTTTGCCAAAGAGCACGTACTGTTACCATGCCAGACAAATGCTTTAAGTTCTGAGTTCAAATGTGACCAAGGTTGAATTTATCTTTCACCGTTTTGGGCTCAATAAGATAAATTTCAGTCAAATACTAGTATTGATTTAATCAACTAGTCCCTTCTTGCCCCAAATTTCAGGCCTTCTGCCTATAGTATCAAGGATTATTATTAGTTCTATTAATAAACTGAGAGGGCAATTTCAATGTCTTGGAGATAACAGAGTAATCTGGGCCCTTTGAATTATTTCTAAGTGGATTTCTTAACTATTGGGGATTCTATTTATTTTTCTGAATTTAATTTTTATATATTTTGTTATATTCTTATTGTTGTTATTTTTCTTTTGAACGATGTAAATACCACCTTTTTGAGTGTTGTATTTTGTTCTTTGATATTGCCCTCAATGTCGTGGGCCCTTGTGGCCTATAAACAAAATAATCATTATTATTATTATTATTATTATTATTATTATTATTATTATTATTATTATTATTATTATTACCCTCTCATGCAAAACGTTTTATTTATGCTCCCATTAAGAGATTACATTTTGCAATATTTTTAAAAAATTGGATTAGTACTTATGTGTTGCATTATGTAGAATTTTCATAGAACGATGTGAGGAATTTGTTTTCATCCATTCATATATTTAGTTTCACAACCATATTTACAGAAAGAAAAAAAATGACGTTTTGAATATATTTTTACTGTTATCCAGTTTTCAGCAAAAAATGCCCAGAAAGAAAAAAAAGAACGTTCTGTTTTTGTTTTGCATTGATAAACACAGAGAGGAAAAAACAAAATGAACAGAGACTTTTTTGAAGAAAACACTAACAGTAAAAAAGCAGGGAAAATACTTGCATTTTTAATATGAATTTAAGTGATATTAATGACTCAACTAATACCCACATCAACAATGGCAACAACAGCCTTCACATATACACAAACACAGATGATGGTATTTTGAATTCAGATCAGATGTGGTCGTTCATAAATATTCTCCAGAATAAAAAAAGCAGAAACAAAAAACGCTTGGTGTGAAGTTTTTTGAAGAAATTACTGCAAAATGGAATTTATATGTGAAAAAGGTGGGGACTTCTCTACCTAACCAACAAATTATGAAGGAAGGTGAAAAAAGAAAAACTAATTCTACTTTGACAAAACTGCAAGGGGTTTTCCTTGATTGCTCTGAGGAGCATCTGGAGATTAACCAAACAGACACAATAAAAGAAATTTCTTTCATTAGCTCTTTAGGCGTTAAACTGGGCTATATCCAGCCCAACTATTCTGCTTGTTTTATGTTCAAACTAGCCAGATCTGGCCTCTCACACTTACCCTATAATGTCACTGTAAAACTAAACAGTCACATCATCAAAATCTAGAAGCTATGAGATAATACATAATTAATTTAAAACACTGTCAGTAAATAAGCATAACATTTGACAGAGGGAAGCTACATGGTTCAGTGGTTAGAGCATCAGGTTTACAAATGTGAGGTTGTGATTTCAATTCCCAGACCAGGCCGTGGGTTGTGTCCTTGAGCAAGTTGCTTTATTTTACAGTGCTCCATTTCACTCAGCTGTAGAAACAAGTTGCAACGTCACTGGTGCTAAGCTGTATTGGCATTTGCCCATCTCTTGGACAATGTCAGTGACATGGAAAGGGAAGACTGGTATGCATGAGCCACTGCTGGTCTTCCACAAACAACCCAGACTTGTGCCTCAGGGAGGAACTTTCTAGGTGCAATCCCATAATCATTCATGACCAAAGGGGGTCTTTACCCTTTGCACTTGACGGAGTTATCTGGATGCTAAAGGGTTAAGGAGAGGTTGGGGATAGGATATAATTTGGGGATAGGATATATTTGGAAGCTGAAAACTAGGCAAAAGCTCAAACCTAGATAGTAAGAGTTCTTAAACTGACCCCACAATATACGGAATGGAAAAACATGAGGGCCACCATTAATGACAAAGGAGATGATGTTGGTCCTTGGCTCCTGATCACATTTGTGGAATAATATGGACAGTTGGTTGGTACTGATATAACTATCCATGAACACTGGGGTTGATATAATTGACTCACCCCCTCCCACAAAATGGCTGTCCTTCAGTAGGTTGTGATTTCAAGGAAATTTGGTGGTTATTTCTAGCTGTCAAGCAACTGCATAAAGACTTCCTTGTTTCATTGACTCCTAGCAAGATTCTCTTCTACAAATTACTTTTCGTATTATTACTATTACTCATAGACTCCAAATTATTTTTAGTATTATCACTATTGCTATTTCATTATCATCATTATTATCATTATCATTATCATTATCATAATCATAGTCATTATCAGTGTTACCACCACCACTGCCACCATCACCACCACTGCTACCGCCACCACCGCCACCACCATCACCGCCACCACCACCACCGCCACCACCATCATTATTAAAGAGGTGAGCTGGCAGAATTGTTAGCACATCAGACAAAACATCTGCTGGTATTTCTTCTGCTTCTTTTGCATTCTGAGTTCAAATCCTGCAGAGGTAACTTTGCCTTTCATCCTTTTGGGATCAATAAAACAAAGTACGAGTCAAGTACTGGACTCGATGTAATCAACTTGCCCTTCCTCTCAAAAATTGCTGGCCTTGTGCCAAAAATATGAAACTTTTATTATTAATATTATTACTATTATTATTATTATTATTTTATGTTTGACTTTTGCTTTGCATTTGTACAAGATGGATCCAAGTCTCACCCAGAGACCTCAAGAGACAACAAGTTAGAAGTTCATGTAGGTGTTATGCCTAGGGTACCATATATTTGGATTTGTACATAGTGTTGTTATAGAGAATGTTTAAGAAACCATAAGAAAATTATGTGTTTGTTTTAAAATTTGAGATCACATAGACAGTATTTTACGTAGGATATGGGCAGTTCCCATGAGCACTATCTTTTGAACTTCAGCCATTTTGGGGTTTCCTGGTATCTGAGCTAGGTGGTAACCAGCCCGTTTCGCTGTCATTTCCAAGATATACACGCATAAATATTTATACATACATACATACATACATACATATATGTGTATGTATAGTTGAAATTTATAGAAAAACAAAAGACAAAGACTGGTATATGAACAACAAGCAAGTGTATTAGTTTGATGCTATCTCAACTACTGCCTGAACTTTCTGCACCTTTCCTCATCTACATACCAGCACTCCACTCGGATTACCATTGATGAAAATCGCTTCAATATACGATGACATTTGAACCTTTTTGAACTTCTTTGAACTTTCTGTTTTTTCTTACTCCGTATGTTGTTACTTTGCCTTTCTAAACCCACAAGATTTTTTTTATTCGCTCTCTGTTTATTTTCTCTTATTCCTTTTTGTTGAAGAGTGTAGGCTTGGAACATAAAAGACTTTATCACTTTCCTGAGTGTCAAACTAATACACCTGCTTGTTGTTCATACACCTGTCTTTGTCTTTTGTTTTTCTGTAAATTTCAACCATATATATATATATATATATATATATATAACAATTGCAGCATGGAAGGTGTTTATAAGCCATTTAAGAAATGCACAAAACCGTTAGATTCACTCCAAAATTTTAATTTAATTTGCCAAATTATTTTCGTCGCTTTGAGACCGCGACCTGTTCATTGACAAAATTCTGTATGCAGCACAGAATTTTGTCAGTGAATAGGTTGCAGTCTCAAAGCGACGAAAATATTTTGGCAAATTAAATTTAAATATTGAAGTGAATCTAACGGTTTTTGTGGGTTTCTTAAATGGTTTATAAACACCTTCCATGCTGCAATTGTTTTCGTTCCAGCACACGATCTCAGATCAGGTCACGTGCTATGCAAGTACATCTCCGTAATATGTGTATGTATATATATATAATATATAAATAGGCTTCTGTCAGTTTCCATCTATCAAATCCACTCACAAGGCTTTGGTCAACCCGAGGCTATAGTAGAAGACTCTTGCCTAAGGTGCCACCCAACACAGTAGGACTGAACCTGGAACCATGTGGTTGAGAAGTAACGTTCCCTAAAAAAACAATGCCATTTGTGTTGAATTTGAAATTCTGTATGATCTCTTTTATCTCTTTTACTTGTTTTGATCATTAGATTGTGGCCATACTGGGGTACCACCTTCAATTTTTAGTCGAATGAATTGACCCCAGGACTTATTCAATCGGTCTCTTTTTGCTGAACTGCTATGTTATGGAGATGTAAACACACCGACACTAGTTGTGTTGTGAAACAGCGGCGGAGGACAAACGCAAACACAAACACACACACACACACACACACACACACACGCGCGCATGCACACACACACACACTACCAAATCTACTCAAGAGGCTTTGGTCAACCCAAGGCTATAGTAGAAAACACTTGCCCAAGGTGCCACACAGTGGAAATGAACCCAGGACCATGTGGCTGGGAAGCAAAATTTTTACAACATAGCCATGTGAACGACTTGTTAACATCCCTTGGGAATGACTCTACTTCTCAATGTAGAAAAGACTGAATACATAACACTCAATGGTGTTGAAAGCCACCAACGAATTTGTTCCAACAATGACAAATACCTCAAGAAGGACAATGATTTCAAGTACCCTGGGTACTCTGTTGCTGACTGGAAAGATAAGTCTTTCTGACATACCAGGAAGAAACCTGGAGAGTCTCTAATATCTGTAGTAAGCTAGGGACATAAGTCATTCTTAATGCTATTGTGGAAATCTTGAACATCTCACATGAGTTTTTTTGTGTTCATACATCTAGCAATAACTTATGCTTACTAAAAAAAAAGCATTATTTGTGATTTTGTTGTGGTTGTCACTGTCATAGACATTTTAGTACTGTTATAATATTTTCTCATATGTTTAACATTTTAGTTGGTATTTTAAATGTCAAATGGAAAACAAAAACAATTATTTTGTAAATAAAATGAAAATAAAACACTATAGCATATTCTGTAACATCTATATTGCTCTAATATCATGTAAGGAAATGATATCTTTTCAGAACCATAAAAGAATATTTTCAGTATGTGAGTCTGAAATACATACATACATACATACACATATATACATATACATATACATACATACATGCATGCATACATACATATATATTATATAATATGTATATTATGTAAATACATGTATTATAGATACACACACACACATATTGATTGTGAGTGTGTGTGTGTGTGTGTGTGTGTGTGCATGTGCCTAGGACGACTGCTCAGAATGTGGAGAGGCTTCCTGAATTGTGCAGGGGCTGCTCTGACAGCACAAGGGTAGCAGTGACTCTAGGAGTGAAGCTCTTAACCAAACAACTGTACCTTCATTTATATATATATATATATATATATATATATATATATATATATATATATATATATATATATATATATATATATATATGTATATATATATGTATATATATATATATGTATATATATATATATATATATATATATATATATATATATATATATATATATATATATATATATATATATATATATATATATATTTATATATATGTATATATATGTATATATATATATATATATGTATATATATATATATATATATATATATATATATGTGTGTGTGTGTATATATATATATATATATATATATATATATATATATATATATAGATATAGATATAGATATAGATATATATATTGATGTATATATATGTATATATATATATATATATGTGTGTGTGTGTGTGTGTGTGTATATATATGTATATATATATAATATTTATACACACACAGACACAGATATACATACATACATACATACATACATCATGTGTGTGTGTATATGTGAATGCATGTATGTGTGTGTGTGTGTGTGTGTGTGCATATGTAGGTGTATGTATGGGTATGTATGTATCATTTTTGGGTATAACAGGTACAGGTAGCTATGTGCATGTTTGCGTAGGTGGGTGCATTAATAAATCATAGAACTCAAAAATCCAAATCCTAAATACCATGGAAGATTGGAATAAGGAGACTCTTGATAGTTATTTATGATATTTCTATCAGCTATTTCCTCCTCCACTGCTATTATTAAATTGAACACCAACAGAAGCAACAACAACAGCAACAACAACAACAACCACCAGAACAACAACAGAAGTAGCATGTTATTATGTATTGCTGAAACAAATTCAGACATAAGGAGACAGTGGCATCTGATGAAAACTGGAATTGCATGAGATGATGATGATGATGATGATGATGATGATGATGATGATGATGATGATGATGATGATGATGATGATGATGATGATGATGATAATGCTTGTATGATAGTTTCTAGCTGTCACTAGAACTTATCAAGATCTTTTTGTTTTGTTTTGTTTTGTTATCTCTTGTGTAACATTAAATATAAATTGGCTGTGTTTGTATCTCTTAGAGAAAAGTGAGTTTTGCTGTAGAGATAACACGAGTGTTAAGAAGCATTTCATTGGGAAAGGAAAAATAAGAAAAAGAAATCTTGGATGATGTTTATTTTGAGAAAATGGCAGAAATAGGAGACCACTGTCTGTAGCAGATTATGTCTTGAACAGAATAAAATTCTTTAAATTGATGATGTCTTGCAGGAACAAAATCCTCAGATTGTTTTAAGAAATTGTAGAGTTCATTTGTAGTAATAAATATTTCTTCAACTTTGGTACATTTATATTTGTCATCATTCTTAATAAGGCAAGGTTTTTGTTGTCATGTTAATTTTGTCATTGAGTAGAAGAAGTAAGCTGCAAATGAGCTTAGATGTTCAACTCTATTTAATCTCATTGGTATTGTCATCATTTTATACATTTTATAGATATTTACATACATACAAATATACATCTGCATTTCTACACATGCATACATACATTCATATATATATATATATATATACTAGCAGAGATAACCGGCCTTGCTCAGGATTAAAATGGCATAGATTTTTTGTGTCTTACTTGTTTCAGTCATGTGACTACAGCCATGATGGAGCACCACCATTGGTCGAAGAAATCAACCACACGATTTATTCTTTGTAAGCCTAGTACTCATTCTGTCAGTGTCTTTTACCAAACCGCTAAGTTACGGGAATGTAAACACAGCAACATCAGTTGTCAAGCAATGGTGGGGGTACAAACACAAGACACGCACACATGTACACATATATATGACAGTCTTCTTTCAGTTTATGAGTACGAAATCTACTCACAAGGTTTTGGCCAGCCTGAGGCTATAATAACCTTATATATATATATATATATATATATATATATATATATATATATATATATAGTAGCTGACGTACCCGGTAATTCCTGGGAAAGCGGGCTTATCCCATGGTTCCGTTCTCATAATTGTTTCACTAATCCAGTAACAACAATGCAAAGTATGTTCGCCCTTAAAACAGTTTTTGTGAATTTATTGAGAATACCGAACTGTCTTACAAAGGATCTTGTTTTAGGAATTCCCAATAAGTTAGAATACCAAAATTGTGAAGTCAGTTTGTAATAACATGAAATTAATTAGGAAGAATTCAAATAAAATAGCCCCAAAAAGGGCTTTAATACATTCCCAGAATATATAGATTTTAGTAGGAAATACTAATAAGGTATGTATACTAAAATCGTGAAACATGTTACGTAATAACAGACAAACATGTACATTGTTTGTCTTTGATTTTGTTGACTTCACACTATAGTAGGGTCAGTTGGGCATCGTCTGTGAGAAAAACAGCACCATGACACAATTCACTCTGCCATAAATTTGGAAACGACATGCTGTACTGCTTGGCATTCATGTCAGAAGCTCCATTATGAACAGATGGTGAACACACAGAACAACTGTTGGCTTGCCGTGTCCCCAAAACATGTACCGAAAGTGATAAAAATCAAAGATCCAATTAACATCATGGTGTTTGGTGTGATCACTAGTGATGGCAACGTCATGCCTCCATTCATCTTCCCACATGGCCTCAGACTCAACATGGAGGCCTACATCAAGTGCCTGGAGGAGGTAGTGCTGCTCTGGGTCAAGAGGGTGGCTGCTGGAAGACCATATGTCTGGCAACAGGACTCTGCACCATGCCACGTAAGTAAGAGAACCCAGTCATGGCTGTCACACAATTTCTGTGACCACATCACCCCTAACATCTGACCACCTAACTTCCCAGATTTCAACCCCCTTGATTATTATGTGTAGGTTGCAGTTAAGCAAGAGACCAACAAAACTCCTTGTAACACCAAAGATGAGCTGAAAGCAAGGATTATGGCAGCATTCACCAACCTAAACAAGGAGACTGTCCAGAAGAGCTGCAGGAAATTCTGAAGTCATCGTTGTTGAAGCCAATGGTTGTTTCATTGAATAAATTTACTCTTTAGCGCTTTAAGATATTTTTGTAATTTTGGTAAATATATGTTAAAATGAGATGTCAGTGTTATTTTCATTTTTGCATAATTTATATGACAATGTATTCACCGCACCCTGTATATACATTATATACTATTCAATATTCACAAAAACCAGCCTTGGATGAATGCCTGTTGTGTCTCTCTCTCTGTCTCATTTCTCCCCTCTATGTTGTTATATCTCTTTCTCTCTATATTTTAGTTCTACCTTTATGTCTCAGTTGCTATGTCTCTTTCTCTCTGTACTTTAGTTCCACTCCCTCTCTCCACCAATCATTACCTCTCTGAACTGGCTCTCTACTTCTGACTATCTTTCTTGCTCTCTCTCATTTTGTTTGTCTGTCTGCCAACTATCATCTATATATAAGAAATACATGCACTAACTAATCGCTATATAAAAAATAAAATCCAATGTCACTGTTGAATATACTATCTTTAAGAGAGTATGTTCGTGCTAATATAGACATAAATACACACACACTTACACACACACTCCAATGATTAAAAACAAGGATTTACCTATAAAATAGTTTTTATGGCTTTTAATTGGAGAATACTTTACATGGAACCTCACACACTTGCCAAAATGTTCAGTAGGGGAGTTAGCATCTGATTTTAGTAGTATAGTTTTTAGTGCTTCTACAACAGTATGAAACAGCAGAATTGCAGTCTATAATTTTCAAAGACACTCAATGTCTACATGAAAACAATTCTGAGCAGGATATAAAAATGAGAAAAGCTTTCAATTTAGAGTTGTAAAAGATATTTTTTTTCATCATGTTTTCAATCACTCATGACTCTGCATATTGATATTTCTTAAATTCTAAACTTAATTTCTTTTATAATTTTTGATGCATAAGAATAAATAAAAATAACTAAATAAATAAATAAATAAATGAAATACTGTGTGTTTTTATTGCTAGGAAGATGTGAAATCTCTGTGAACAAATAGCACAACAAATTGAGTCATATTTACAGAGTTGTAATGTGAACCTGGAAGGCAGTGAGTTGACAAAATCATTTTCAAGTTGGACAGAAATGCTTTGTGATATTTCTTCTGAATGTTTTGCTGCATTTTGTCCATCCATACATTCTGAGTTCAAATTCCACCAAGGTTGACTTTGCTTTCATCCCTTTCGGGGTTGATAAAATAAGTACCAGTTGAATACTGGGGTCGATGTAACTGATTTACTCCTTTCCCCCAAATTTCTGGCTTTGTGCCAAAATTTGAAGTCAATATTTCTTCTGACTGTTTACGTTCTGAGTTCAAATCCTTGTGAGGTCAACTTTGCCTGTCTTCCCTCCAGAGTTATAAAATAAAGCACCAGTCATGTACTGGGGTTGATGTAGTTGCTTCTTTCATCAAACTTGTTGGTCTTAAACCCTGCAACAGACCATTGTCCTAGTCAGAGAGACGTTGTTATCTCATTTACTTACACATCATGGAAACTGTATATGAGCCTTATGAACCTTTGGCTTAAGGAAAAATGGTATGAACCTGATAGTTGAAATAAGATTTTTAAATGAGCTTGCGACTAAAAAACGAAGTAAATCAGGTGGTTCAGCCAAGAACAAAATGCAATCATTGTAAGTTACTTATGATTATAATCTGAGCTAAAATCCTGCCATGATCAACTTTGCCTTTTTTTATCCTTTCATGGTCGATAAGATAATGTAGCAACCAACACTGGAATTAGTATAATTAACTAACCCCTTCTCCAAATTTGTAGCCTTGTTAGAAATTTGTTGCTTATGTTAGAGAAAACCTTGTTAGTCAATATTGTCTAACAACTGAATAATAATAATAATAATAATAATAATAATAATAATAATACTAATACTAATACTAATAATAATAATAATAATAATAATAATAATAATGATGATGATGATGATGATGATGATGATAATAATAATAATAATAATAATAATAATAATAATAATAATAATAATAATGGTAGTAATAATAATAATAATAATAATAATTGCCCGGATGCAGTACCAGGCAGTGGCTCTCTATTGTAATTAGTATTGTAGTTCACCTGTGTTATTCAAACAACACACTATGTCTGACATGAAACTGTTAGTCACCTGTAATAATCCTGACCATGTGCAAGTATGCAAATTGCATGTAGCAACATTGGTATAACCATATTACTATCTGAATTGATAGATACAGTGTACAGATGTTAACTAGATACATATACGTATAATAATAGAATCACATGTAATAAAAAAACCCAGGGGTTGATGTAATTGACTACATACCTCCCACAAAAATTTCAGGCTACCTTCCTATAGTAGAAAGGATTATGATTTCTATTGCGAGATTTAGACTTAATGAGACCCTAAGCTATATAGAGCTTGGAGGTCCCTTGTTAAAATATTACAGCAAAATATCTAACAAAAGTTGAAAACAAATAGTCTTTTCATTATTTCAAAGCCCCTTCAGATTGTAATTTGAATGCACAATCATTTACTGGATTGCTGACATTTAGAAATGGTTTCTCCCAAGGTTTTGATGCGTCCTTTTTCTACCATTAATAAAACAGTCAGTATTTTTGACAACACAGGTATGCTAGTAATATTACAGATATAGCATTGCTCCAACCAACAAAGATAAATTGTGTTAGCCATTACATCTTTGTGACTTCTGAATTTCCTTTATGATTCTGCATTTCCTACATTATGATGTTGTACTACTCATTCAGTTGCTGTAAAGATTAGCATGATTTAGTTGTAATGGCAATATGGGAGGTGTTGGTGATTGGATATTATCTTCAGTAGAAATTGGAGAAATCAATAATGTTAACCTTTGTTAATAATGTTAATATTACTACAGGGGATCATGTACGATCAAGTAGTAGCTCTAAAGGAGATGGAGAAACTGGTGATGACAGTCCATTGATAACATTATCATCATAACAAATGTACTTTAGGAAGGATATTTAAGAGCTATTTGTTTAATTAATGCTAACAGAGCATTTTCATTATTCAGGTTTAAGCTAGCCTGAATCAAAGAACGTGCAAAATTTCCTTATATTGTTCTTGTAATGAACCATTTGTCTAATCTAGTAAAAAGTATTTACTGCAATTCTTAACAGTCTGTCAACAGCCTATGCACCTCAACCGGGGCTACCAAATGGTCTGAAAGACCAATTCTATGACACCCTCTTGCAAACTACCTCGTCGACGAGTGACAGGGACCTTCTCTTTGTGGTTGGAGACTTCAATGGTCATGTCGGACGTCGTGCTGGAGGCTTCCATGGCATACATGGAGGCTATGGCTTTGGTTCCCACAATGAGGAGGGAACCAGACTGCTGGAGTTCTGTGATGCAACCGATCTTATGGTCTGCAATACCAACTTCAGGAAACCTGCCAGTCACCTAGTCACCTACCGCTCCGGCAGACACTCTAGCCAAATCGACTACATCCTCTCCAGAAATAGGGAAAGAGGGCGGCTTATAAATGCCAAAACCTACCCTGGCGAAGAATGTACCCCACAACATAGATTAGTAGTTAGCAACTTTAGGATCAAGGCAAAATGGGTGCCCAGAATTAGACCGGCTTGGAGGAGAAGGGTGTGGAAGCTTAAAGACCCTGCAAATGGACAGAGACTTAGAGACAAGTTACTTGAAGCATTTGACGAAATAGAAGGGGATATAGCATCATACAACGTGGAAGACAATTGGAGATTTCTGCGGGACAACCTGTTGAAAGCCACCGACCAGATCTGTGGCTGGTGTAAGGTCCCCTCTCGACCCAGAGTAACGTGGTGGTGGAACAAGGAGGTAGACAGGGCTATTAGACAAAAGAAACAGGCTTGGAAGGACTGGAAGAACGGTGGTATCAGGGAATTGTACCAATGTGCCAGAAGGGAGGCTAGGCGACAGGTTTATTTAGCCAGAGGGGAAGCAGATAAGGAAAGATTTGCCAATGTTCTGCGCCGTGAGGACCAAAGACTCGAGGTATTTCGTGTTGCAAGACAGTGTAGGAGAGAGAATAGTGATGTCGTAGGAGAGAAATGTGTTCGCTTGGATGATGGTACGCTTGCACTAAATGAGGCTGCAAAGAAAGAGGTCTGGAGATGCCACTACGATAGATTGCTTAATAAAGAGAATGAATGGGAGGAAGAGAGCTTGCCGTATGTCGACCCAATAGAGGGACCAGCTATCCGAGTTGATAGTACCAGGGTAAATAAAGCAATTAAGAGTATGAAGACAGGGAAAGCCCCCGGCCCATCAGGAATCACTGCAGAGATGCTCAAAATATCTGGCAGTGTTGGCTACAGCCTAGTCACCCGTATTACGAACCAGGTGTTACACAAAGGAGTCATACCCAATGACTGGTGTAGCAGCACCATAGTCAACTGCTACAAAGGTAAAGGTGACGCTTTAGATACAAAAAATTACAGAGGCATCAAGCTGTTAGATCAGGTTATGAAAGTTACAGAGAGGGTCATAGCCCAACTAATTAGGGAGCGAATCAATTTAGATGAAATGCAGTTTGGGTTCGTGCCAGGTAAAAGCACTACTGATGCCATATTTCTAGTAAGACAGCTGCAGGAGAAATACCTAGCCAAGGATAAACCTCTGTACCTGGCTTTCGTTGACATGGAGAAAGCCTTTGACATGGAGAAAGCCTTTGACAGGGTCCCCCGATCCCTTATCTGGTGGTCAATGAGGAAACTTGGGATAGAAGAATGGTTAGTGAGAGCTGTGCGAGCCATGTACAGAGATGCTGCCAGTAAGGTGAGGGTTGGAAATGAGTACAGCAATGAATTCCGGGTAGAGGTAGGGGTCCACCAAGGTTCCGTCCTCAACCCCCTCCTAGTTATCATAGTCCTCCAGGCAATCACAGAGGAGTTCAAGACAGGTTGCCCCTGGGAGCTCCTCTATGCTGATGACCTTGCCCTAATTGCGGAGTCACTATCAGAACTAGAGGAGAAGTTTCAGGTGTGGAAGCAAGGACTAGAATTGAAGGGCCTTAGAGTCAACCTAGCTAAAACCAAAATCCTAATAAGTAGGAAGGTAGATAAAACACAAACCCCTTCAGGTAGATGGCCCTGCTCAGTATGTAGAAAAGGAGTAGGTAGTAACTGTTTAAGATGTACCCGGTGCAAGCTATGGACACATAGGAGGTGCAGCAACATCAAAGGCAGGTTAACTAGGAAGTTAGTTCTTGTATGTGGCAGATGTTCAGGTGCAATAAAGACTGTAAACAAACAGGAAACAACTTCTATCTCATTCCAGGGTGAAAAACTAGAGGTAGTCGATAGCTTCCGCTATCTGTGCGACCAAGTTAGTAGTGGGGGTGGGTGCGCTGAAAGTAGCTGCTAGAATAAGAATAACCTGGGTAAAGTTTAGAGGGCTCTTACCTCTGCTGGTGACAAAGGGACTCTCACTCAGAGTAAAAGGCAGACTGTATGACGCATGTGTACGAACAGCCATGCTACATGGCAGTGAAACATGGGCTGTAACTGCTGAGGACATGCGTAAGCTCGCAAGGAATGAAGCCAGTATACTCCGTTGGATGTGTAATGTCAATGTGAATACCCGTCAGAGTGTAAGTATCTTGAGAGAAAAGCTGAACATTAGAAGCATCAGTTGTGGTGTGCAAGAGAGACGATTGCGCTGGTATGGACATGTGGTGAGAATGGATGAGGATAGCTGCCTGAAAAAGTGCCACACACTAACAGTTGAGGGAACCCGTGGAAGAGGTAGGCCCAGGAAGACCTGGGCTGAGGTGGTGAGGCAAGACCTTCGTACATTGGGCCTCACAGTGG
Source organism: Octopus bimaculoides (assembly GCF_046866305.1). Taxonomy (NCBI): domain Eukaryota; kingdom Metazoa; phylum Mollusca; class Cephalopoda; order Octopoda; family Octopodidae; genus Octopus; species Octopus bimaculoides. Next base: position 162,985,385 of record NC_142928.1, read on the forward strand.
CAATGACTACTGACCGAGACCTTTGGAAATGTGCTGTGCGTGAGAAGACCCGGCAAGCCAAGTAAGATCGTTGCCAGTGCCCCTGGACTGGCTCTTGTGCGGGTGGCACATAAGATGCACCATTTTGAGCGTGGCTGTTGCCAGTACCGCCTGACTGGCTCCCGTAGGATTTCCGAGCGAGATCGTTGCCAGTGCCCCTGGACTGGCTTGTGTGGGTGGCACATAAAAGACACCATTTTGAGCGTGGCCGTTGCCAGTATCGCCTGACTGGCCTTCGTGCAGGTGAATCCACCTCGGTCAGCCAGTCTAACTGTCCCCTCCTCAAGAAATTACCATGTGCGCGACAAGTGATATCGCAGAGAATCTGCGTATACTAACTGGGAGTGAATAATTATTACAAATTAAAAGGGTAAAGGATTATCAATTTATTAATTAATAAATCAATTAACAATTAATAAATTTTTAAAAGACACCATTTCGAGCATGGCCGTTGCCAGTATCGCCTGACTGGCCTTCGTGCAGGTGACACGTAAAAGCACCTCTCTGAGTGGTTGGCGTTAAGAAGGGCATCCAGCTGTAGAAACTCTGCCAAATTTAGATTGGAGCCTGGTGTTGCCATCCGGTTTCACCAGTCCTCAGTCAAATCGTCCAACCCATGCTAGCATGGAAAGCGGACGTTAAACGATGATGATGATGATGATGATAACTATCATGCACCAAGCATTACTATGATAGTTTGAAGGAACCTTCAGCAAATACTCATTGAAATTTCTAAATGATGGACTGTAATGTTTCATGCAGGCTTGATTATCTGCACAGTTCTTTCTGCTGCATCTCTAGATTTTGGACTGTAGGTAGGACTTTCAGTCTTCTCGTAATGATGTCACCTTAACTAATTCTTTAATCAAATGACTTCTAGGCCAGTGTCTGATATCAATGGTATTGGAACACTAAACCTAGAGAACATGGATCATTGACATTTTCTCACATTTTCTAAGCTTCCACTGGAACAGGAAAATGGTTTCAGTCCAAGAATTGGCTGAGTCAAATGTGATCAACACATTTTCAGTCTTTTATAGTGATTCCCATTGTATTTGAAGTCTCTCTAAGAACTGGGATTCAGACAACTTATCAGTACAAGGGGTATCTTTACATTTGATTTTAGCACATATCACAAGATTTGATAAATTCTTCAGTATCTCTACTTATATCCAACCAGCAAACAAGTCTTTGCTTTCTTCAGTGTTCTTTACATCATCTTTGGTTATAGATCTGCTCAAGTGCAGAAATAAATAGTCTGTTTTTACACAAATCTCTGCAGTTAGTTCAGAAGAGTGTCTGGTAAATTGTCATTCTAAAAGAGTTGGTCTAGACCAATCTTTTCTCTCAATGAGATTGTTCAAGTAAAATTAAATGACATATGTATTAAAATGATAATTCATCTGTAACTGTGTCAAAATCTAATGTATTTGTAAAGAACACTATCAACCATCAGAGTATACTTCAGTCTACTAAGAACATCAACATGACTTATGGTTTTTACTGGGCTTCTGAATGATTTTGAAATAACAGTATGATAAGATAAAGGTTTGGAACAATGTTAGTGCTTGAGGTACCTCTAATAAAAAATGTCTTAGTCATTCAACATGTCACACCACCAGATAGATCTCATATTCAATATTGCTTCAGTTTCTTTGGTTACTGTTGAGTATATTTAATTTTCCCCTTTTACTTGTTTCAGTCATTAAACTGTAGTCATGGCAAGGCACCACCTTAAAAGGTTTTGTAAACAAATTGACCCCAGTTGTCAAATGGTGGTGGGAATAAACATTATCACAAAAACATACACATACATACACACATACATACATACATACATACATAGATATACAATGAGGTAGACACTGCTGAGGAATCTGGCATTAACAGACGAAACTAGTCCAGTGGTTTTCCAGCTTTGCTCATGGGATGGTTATTTCCCCTACTAGTGCATATAAATGTGTGTTCATGCAACTTTAAGGGTTTTAACTCTTATTTCTAGCAATATAGGTGCTCTTCAGCACCCTCAGTCATAATTAGTGATGATTGAATTTATGGTTTTATATTGTGCTTAGCTACTTATATTAATTTATATACATATATATATATATAGAAATATGTTTCAAAAAGAAAATAGAAACTACACGTGGAAAAGATATGGGGAAAGTAAGAAGAAAAAGAGCAAAAATGCACATCGGATATTGAAAAAATAAAGGCTTTTTTTATGAAAAGTAACGATAAATATATACAATTAGATGAACTGAGGTAGAATTAAGACGAATAAAAGTCATTATTTTGAATCGCATTAAAAATTCAAAATAATGACTTTTATTCCTCTTAATTCTACCTCAGTTCATCTAATTATATATATTTATTGTTTTATATATATATATATATATATATATATATATATATATATATATATATATATATATATATGTATATATATATATAAGGTTGAGGAGGGTATTGGATTTAACCAAACCCAAAAAGATACAGGTAATACCGAGTAAGTGCTGTATACCGACTAGTTATGACCCAGTCGTTGTATGAACAGGATTGGGGATTATAAGTCGTGTATTAGCGTGTGTATGTATAAATATATAAAAAGATAAAGAGAGCAATGGTAAAGTTGGAAATATATTTTATGGATAGAGTCTGACAGCTGTTTCTGGGAAGATCCAAAACTTCCCTTCATCAGAGACAGAAATAGTAAAAGAATTGATTATTATTTCCATAGGCTGAGAGTTATAGTATGAAGTAAGAGTGAGTGTGATGTGCTGAAAGAAGAAAGAAAGAAAGAACAGTACTTGGAGTGTAGTTTCAGTCCAGTAGTAAGTATCCGGGTAAAGTAATCTTTGTGGGAATTTTCGGGAAATAGTTGCTGCAGCAAAGGCTGAAATAGCAGAGGTGGATATATGCCATATTGTGTCCGAGGTATATTGCTTGTGTTTACTTGAAGGATGTCCCAAGTCAAGTAAGAGATGTGTGTAGGGTAAATAGGTCAAGTCTTAAAGACAGAATGGGAAGTGGATAGAGGAACGATTCCGGTGGGGAATGGTAGTGGTATATTTATTGTGGTCAGTTAATCTGACTGGACAGAGAGGATGAGTGTTGTGAGGGAAGGAGGAAGGGGGCCGCCTCCGCCTCCGCCTCCGCCTCCGCCTCCGCCTCCGCCTCCGCCTCCGCCTCCGCCTCCGCCTCCGCCTCCGCCACTGCCACCACCACCACCGCCACGGCCACCACCACCACCACCACCACCGCCGCCGTCGCCACCACCACCGCCGCCGCCGCCGCCGCCGCCGCCGCCGCCTCCGCCTCCGCCTCCGCCTCCGCCTCCGCCTCCGCCTCCGCCGCCTCCGCCTCCGCCGCCTCCGCCGCCTCCGCCGCCTCCGCCGCCTCCGCCTCCGCCGCCGCCGCCTCCGCCGCCTCCGCCGCCTCCGCCGCCTCCGCCGCCTCCGCCGCCGCCTCCGCCTCCGCCTCCGCCTCCGCCTCCGCCTCCGCCGCCGCCGCCGCCTCCGCCTCCGCCTCCGCCGCCGCCTCCGCCTCCGCCGCCGCCTCCGCCGCCTCCGCCTCCGCCGCCGCCTCCGCCTCCGCCTCCGCCACCGCCTCCGCCTCCGCCTCCGCCTCCGCCTCCGCCGCCGCCTCCGCCGCCGCCCCCGCCTCCGTCTCCGCCGCCTCCGCCGCCGCCTCCGCCTCCGCCGCCGCCGCCGCCTCCGCCGCCGCCTCCGCCGCCTCCGCCGCCTCCGCCGCCTCCGCCGACTCCTCCGCCGCCGCCGACTCCTCCGCCGCCTCCGCCGCCTCCACCGCCGCCTCCACCTCCGTCGCCGCCTCCGCCTCCGCCGCCTCCACCGCCTCCACCGCCGTCCCCGCTGACATGCTAAAAGGAAAAGAAAACAAGAAACAAAAAAGAATCTATTTTCTTTCTTTTCTCGTTTTCACTTTTAAATTTTCATTTTACTGCATTAAGATTTAATTTATGTATCTCATTATTTCCAGGCATTTAATTATCTTTAAATAGTTGGACTGCAAAAGAAAGAAGAGAATGTGGAAGCAACATTGATTAAGTATTTTTCTTTGTTCTCCTACTTGATTTTTTGTTTCTTTTATTCCTTCCTTCTATTAAATATTTTCATCTATTTAACTAGTATTTTTTATGAATATATACTGTTTTTGGTGACCAGGAAAATATAACTTCGATAATATGATGTTTCTGGCTGGGTCTCATTGCTGTTGATGTTGTTGTTGAGTCTAGAATCTAAACTGATAATTGCTCATTTATGTTAACATAAAGATAGTAAAATATTATTTATTTTAAATGTCTTTTTTAATTTCTGCATTTGTATTTTGTTTGTTACTTTGTGTGCATATGTCTATACATGTGTATGTGTGTGTATATATGTATTTATGTAAATACACATTTATATACATATGTATATATATACATATATACATCTCTATATCTCTATATCTAAATCTATATCTATATCTCCCTCTATATATATATAAAGAAAATAAGACAAGGTAAAAAATGCTAAAATAATGACTAGGTTAGCAAAGGTGGGGACCACTCTCATACCCATTGCAGTGCCCGATTTTTGTCAATAGAAGTTGTCTTTGAAGACAAAGTAGTTATTCTCCAAGATGAATTTTAGCCTTTCTATTACGAATTCTTTTTTGATGCGATGTGGGAGTTCATTGGCGTAATTTTCTAGCCAGAATTGAATTGCCTCTATTCCTAGGCTGTGGGGGATATTAGAATAGAGGTTGACTACATCGAAGGATACTAGTAGGGTGTTTTTTTGTATTGTTTTAGGGAGATGATTGAGCATGTCCAGGTTGTCTGATATGCTTGAAGAATGGTTTTATGAGAGTATCTAAAAAGTTACTGAGGTGGTGGTTTCGCATGCGGGACCTGCTATTATAGGTCTCAATTTGAGGTCATTAGGAGTAGGGACCTTGATTATTATGTCTGTGACTATCCTGCATGCGTTATTTATTTTCTCACTTTTGTGTATCTTAGGAATACCATAGAATTGACTGGATTTACTTTTGAAGTTGGTCATATAATCATATTCCTTGTCGATGAGCCCTTCTCTGCTAACCTAGTCATGGGATATCTAGAAATAAGTCTTTATCGTAAGGTACTAGAAAAATACAGCAACCCATTCTCCCTCTACATAGAAAATAACTGGAAGAAGTATCTGGATGACTGCTTCATTCTTTGGCATGAAAGTATAGAGATACTTAAAGAATTTCAAGCACTTATAAATGGACTTGATGTAAACATTCAATTCACAATGGAATAAAGCTATCAACAACTTCCTTTCCTTGACATCCTCATTAAGAAATCTAACAACAAAATAGAAACAGATATATACTATAAGCCCACGGACTCCAAGCAATATCTACTGTTCAACTCATGCCACCCTCGACACACTAGAATGAATATCCCTTTCAACCTGGCAAAAAGGATCTGTACTATAGTTTCTAATACAAGCACCAAGGACATACGACTAAAAAAATTACACTCATCACCAGGAAATACCCACCATTACTAATTGTTATATGCTTTCAATGTGCCCAACAACTCAACATCCACGAACTTAGGCATCTCAAATTAAAGAAGGATTTACAACCAAAAGCCCTACCATACATCTCCACACACAACCCTCTTAACAATGAAGCCTTCGGCACCATCCTCCAAAACATTCCCCTACTAAAAAGGGACCACAGCTACTTCAAATGCCAATGGTTTAGCATTATTCAAAAGTGTAGTCCCACATACAACAGCTTTGCAAAAATATTTCTGGCTGAAAATATCATACATACATGGAGTTACGATTTTATGCACCCCAAAAAATATTATTGTTAAGCTGAAACTGCTGGTAATGTAAAAAGAAATTGAATGGTAAAACTAATTTTTTGTTTTCTGAAAAAGCAACGCTTTGGACTTACAAGACATTTGCATAATAACAATGATATATATATGCTGGTAGATTTTCTTATCATGAATGACAAATGTTCATTAAAGTTCAGTAAAGTAAAGTAATAATCATGTTCTATGGACACAAATGTGTCTTTTGAGGCCTACTAGTACCTTGCAAACATTTTGTCAAATGGAACAAGTTGAGGATTCAATATGCTTTAGTGTTTGTGGATCACTTACTATGCATTTTCTTGAGTGGACGGCAAGGCCTGCTTTGCTTTGTGCCATATATATATATGTGAGTTTGAGTCTCATGGCTGGCCAGTAGCATATTTTTCTACAATAAATGGATAATTTATCCTGATCACGCTATTTATAGCATTATTACGCGTTTGAGAAATAAATTTATATATATATATATATATATATATATATATATTACACACACCACACACACACACACACACACACTCACTCACACACACACGTCTTCTGAGACTCAACAAGATATATATATATATATATATATGTACACACACACACACACGTGCGTGCACACACACACATATACACATGCAAATATAAGCAGTTCATTATAGCTTATGTTTTTGAAATGAAATGAAATATGTAGAATATTTGCAGTTGTTTGAAACTTTATTATATTTATTTGTTTTACACACACACAAAACGAATGGCTAAATACAAATAAAAGTTACTTTATAAAAATAACATTCATTTTTCCCATCATCATTTTTCACATTATTCCAGAGAGTATTTTCTCAAAGAAGAAAAATAATTTACAAAATGAAAACATCTCTAATTTAATTATATAGCTGATAAAATAAGTATTCAGGAGAAAGCAAGAGATATGGAAGGAGTGAGAAAGAAAGAGAGAGAGATGGGGTGGGAGGAAAAGGAACTGGAATTTTTAAGATGGATAACCAAAATACAAATATTTAAATTCTCATCTCTTCTGATAACAAATTCTTGTTTTATTTTGTGGAAAATTTGGCAGTTGTGAACAGTTTGGTTTCATCAGGTGAATTTATGAGTTCACTAGATATTTGAAACTTTTAATTATTTCTGTAAAAATAAATTAAACAGATATCATATTTAGGAAAATGAAAAATAATGATCTTCCGTTGACATAAAATTATATTTTGCCAAAGAGGAATATTGTTATTATTATGTATTATTGAAATCTATTAATAACTAATAATAGTGCCTGACCTTACCCAGATTTTTTAATACCAGAAATAAATATGATCATATGAATTCACTATATTTGGGATAAACTGCTTTAGAAAAAGATGATGCTCTTCAGATGACTTAAGAATGTTGATTCATTCAAAATTACTGCATATGCTGGCAATTCAGAAGATGGTTTAAGTTGAGTTCCATAAAAATGAACCACCACCACCACCACCACTATCTATTACTGATAAATTTAGTCATATAAACTTTCCAGTGATATGAAAATAAGCATGTAATACTGTGTGTTAAGATTTGTAAAAGTTTTACCAATTTGCTCATACAGCAACAGAGTAAAATTATGTATAGTCTATATGTTAATTCCATTCCATAGTTGATTGTTTACTTCTTGGTGTAAAGTGAAAAATAATGGATAACATCTCTCAAGTTGGAAGTGATATGTATATAATAAAGATGTTCTCTAAGACTGCACCATCAATATTCCTATGTGTACTCTTAAACTATCTCAAGAATGAAATGCTTCAGAAAAAATACACTTTCAAAAGAAATTATGTCTTATGGGTCTCTTAAACCTGCCAACCATATAGTTTTCAAAATAACTGTGGAATTTCCAGGGGTACTAATATATAGTTAATTCAAACAGTGGAATATATTTTATGCTGTGATGAAGAGAAGTCTAACATTTTATTTTTACCAATACAGAACATCACTAGTTTCCTTGGATTATATTATTTTACTGTCTGTTTTATAGTTTGTTGTGTTCCTCTCCAACAGAAACATTTGTCTATTACACTGTGTTATCTGTTGTTCAACAAACAAAACCACATTCTAATTTAATCTGTTGCTCTTCCAGTAAAATTACTTTTCTGTTGTACAACTGGCTATACTGCTGTGAAAGCAAATCTAAAAATCTATCTTACAAAAGATTTCATTAGGGGTAAAATGTCAGACATGAAAATGATATTAATACAATTTAATTTAAAACAAGCGTTTCTCTAAAAATACAATGAAGGGAAAAAAAGTGGATATCTTTTTTTTTTTTACCAATAAAACTTAACTCTTGTAAATAAAAATGTTCAGTTTGTATTGATAAAAAAATGAGACAGTAAATATAATAAGTATGTGAATGGGAATATTTCTTGTGTTAGTGGAAATTGCCAGAAATTATTACCAAGATAGTATGTATGCCTTAAGATATTTCAAATTAATAACGATGATAAAAAGTCTCTTGACCTGTAGACCTTCAATAAAACAAAGATGTTGTACTAATTTGAATTACATAAATAAGTCTTTTTTATCATTTTTATTTTTGTTTTACACTATGTTTTAATTGATTATAAACTCAAATCTTATACATTTACTTCTTTTCTTATATATATGCTAACTTGCCTTAAGTTGGGTTTAAAATCATAAGCTTTATGTCTAATGCTAGGTTTCAACTTGTTAACTGGTATATGTTATCTCTTGATTGGTACACCTTTGATAAAGCAAAGGTGCTGTGCTAATTTGAATTATTTTAATGTTTTTTTTTATTATTTTTGTTTTTATGTTTTACATCATCATCATCATTTAATGTCCGTTGTCTATGCTGGCATGGGTTCAATAGATTGACCAGAGCCGACAAGCAGTGAGTTGCACCAGACTCCAGTCTGATTTGGCCTGGTTTCTACAGCTGGATGCCCTTCCTAATGCCAACCACTTTACAGAGTGTACTGAATGCTTTTGTGTGGCACTGCACAGGTGCTTTTACATGGCACTACATGCAAAAACATCACAAAAACTGCTACTCAGAGTTTCATGTTCCTGTTCGTTGGACAGTTGAGATCAAGACTGGAATAAAATTGTGATGGTACATGTAATATATTATTTGATATAACCCAATTTGATGAATAAACATTTGAATTTGATTGGGTAAAGTTATTTTGAAAACATAAGTGGTGTTGTATTCGTTAAAGGTTGGGCTGGTTGGGAGCTATATATAATTTGAACAGCAAAATATTAATATATCATATTGTATAATATTGAAAAAGCCTTGAGGGAAGAAGAGAGTAATACGAGCCCAGAAGAGATTAATCAATTATAAATAAATAATTAATAGAGGCATAAGCATATATCATCATCATCATCGTTTAATGTCCATTGTCCATGCTGGCATAGGTTGGATGGTTTGACCAAGGCTGACAAGCTGGAAGGCTGCATCAGACTCCAGTCTAATTTGGCATGGTTTCTACTGCTGGATGCCCTTCTTAACACCAACCATTCTGAGAGTGTAGTGGTGCTTTTATGTGCCACCAGCATGGGTGCCACTGGTATTTGCCATGACTGTGATTTTGCTCAGTTTGATGGGTCTTCTTCTCAAGCATGCCATAATGCCAAAGGTCTCCGTCATTGCCTCTGAGAGGCCTGATACTCGAAAGGAACTCAGTCACTTTGCTTCTGTGACGCCCAATGCTTGAAAGGAACTCACCCCCGGGAGGCCAGTTTCTTTCCATTTCTGTGTACCAAATCTACTAACAAGACTTTGGTTGGCCCAGGGCTATAGTAGAACTCACTTGCCAAAGGTACCATGCTGTACAACTGAATCTGAAATCATGTAGCTGAAAGGCAGACTTGTTATCACACAGTCACAGAATTAGATAATGTAGTGAGGGTAAAAATAGAGCGATTTTTAGAAGACATTCTTGGTTTGTCATTGTAGTTGTTTAGTCACAAGTCAACTCTGATGAAAGACATTCTAGCTGTCACCATTCCTCCATATGTGCAGGAAACTCAAAACCACATTATTCAATACATTGCTTTTTAAGAGTCTTGGATGGGATTTGAAGAAGAGTTGGTTGTTATTTCTAGTAGATCAAGGAACCACATGATGGATTCCTTTTTGGTTCAACAAAAAAAAAGTCTGGTGTGATGGCAGAGTTTGTTTTTAGATATGTGTAAAATTCTGTAGTATCAAGATTGTGAAAATTGCTAATAGATAGATGTTAAAACTACAGATTGCTCTCAACCACAGATGTTTATATAGGTGTGAGAGCATAAATTGTTCACAGATGAGTAGATTGTATGAGAGCTGAAGATATTTGAAAAATAATTTTTAACCATTCTTTTTTTCTTTATTTTGTACATTCATAGTAAAAAATTTACAGAGTTAAGCAATAATTTAGCTTCAAAATTTGACGAGGTTATCTAGTTATAAGAGATAAACAAATTCATTTTAGTTATGCTAAATTTAATTCTTTTCCTAACAAAAAAGAATAAAAAGATGAATCCCCTAAAAACATTGTAGTTACTCTAAAACAGCTTTCTATTTCAATAAATTATACTATTTCTGATTCTAGTTTTCAACTCATTTCGAAGATTTATTAAAATGTTCAAATTTTCCCATTGCATTAATAGTTTTCTTTTTTTTAGTTTGTTCCTTTATTGTTTCATTTTTAGAAATTTGTTTCTCTCTCACCTGATTTTCTCTCTCACCTTCTGCTCTCCTCATCTCACCCATGTTCTTTCCTATTTGCTGCAAAACACATTTCTTTTCCTCTCTATCACAATTTATTTGCTGCAAAACACATTTCTTTTCCTCTCTATCACAATTTATTTGCTGCAAAACACATTTCTTTTCCTCTCTATCACAATTTATTTGTTCTCCCTTTCTTTGAAATAAATTTCCCTTTCTTAAGTGAACTCCTCTTTTCTTGCTCTCTCTTTCCCTTTCATTCTCTCTCTTTCATTCTCCCTTTATTTCCTTCTCTCTCTCAAAAGCTTTTGTTCCTCTCTTTCTGTTTACACTTTCCTTCTCTCTTCCTCTCTTATTTAAGCTTTCTGTTTCCAGAAAATCCATATTTTCACCTCTATCCACAAATTCATTTTCTCATACTTTCTCTCAAAAAGAATGTTCTTCTCTTACTCTTTTCTTATATCTTCCCTTTTTCTTTCTCCTCAATATCATTGTCGTTTAACGTCCGCTTTCCATGCTGGTATGGGTTGGACAGTTTGACTGAGAACTGGTCAGCCGGGAGGCTGCACCAGGCCCCAATCTAATTTGGCAAGGTTTCTATGGCTGGATGTCCTTTCTTACCCTAACCACTCCGAGAATGTGGTGGGTGCTTTTTATGTGCCACTGGCACGGATGTCATTCAGGCAGCACTGGCACCAGGCACACTCAAGTGGTGCTTTTTATGGGCCACCAGCATGTAATTTTATTTCTATCTCTCTCCCTCTCTTTTTCTTTCTCTCTCTCTCTTTCTAATACCTATCTCTTTCTTTCTAATTCTTTCTCTAAGTCCTTTTCCTCTACTAAACTCTTTCATAACAACTCTTTCTCTCAAATACCAACCTCTCATGACTAAAATTCTCTCTCTCCTAATCTTTTCCAAATCGACATTTTCCATCTCTCAAATTGCTTTTCTTCTTTCTCTTCTCCAAACCTTTCCCCCACCATCAAATGCTTTGTCTCCAACTCTTTCAAAAAATATTAGCTCTCTCCCTTCCCACTTACACTCTTTTTCTCAGAAACTCTCTCCTCACACTCTCTCTCAAAATACTTTCTCCTTCGAGCAATCTCTTTCTGCTACTCTTTTTCAAATTTCCTTCTCTTCTCACTCAAATACTTACCTTTCTATTCTTTCTCAAACTCATTCCTCCTTTTCTGCAAAACTCATTCATTCCCCCCCCCCTCTCTCTCTGTTTTTTTCTCTCGCTCTTTCTCTCTGTCTATTCCTCTCTATAGTCATTAATGCTTCCCTCATTCCCTACATAATTTCACTGGTTCTTAGCACAAAGAAATCAATAAAATCAATGCAATAAACCAAAGGATCCATGTTGGAAAGGTTTAGTCGTTCCAAGCCCTTTCATGCTACCAAATAACCTGTAATAGAATTCAGGGAATGGATATAAATTATGAAACTCAAAAGAGACTTCAAGAGATTCTTGCATGTGTGGTAACTATGATCAAAAGAAAACTAAATATTGGCATTGAATACTTTACATTTCTTGTCCATTGTTCTTCCATATACTGAAGAATGTAAGGAAGACCAAAAGAATTAGAAATTCTTTCAGCCAAATGTTATATCAATTAATTATCTCAGTTGTTGTTGTAGTTGTTGTTGTAGCTACATAGCTGCAGGTCAACTCTTATCAAACAAGCCCATGACCTGCATATAGTCAGTCAAACGACTACATGTGATTTGCCAAGCAGAAAGCCATAATGTATTCTCCCACATGCAGAGGTTAATCCCATTGGTTGTGGCATGACAATCAGTACATGTAGTCTCTCTACTGGTTGTGTGTTATCTCTATTTCTTGATGTCTGCACACTATCGTGATAACCTCAGTGGAAGCAGGCATGATGGACTTGGTTAGCTGTGTGGCAGAGATGCTGTTTGTTTGCACTTATTTTGGGGATATGTACCCTAAGTATTGTGCTTCTTTTGTTTTGCTTTTTTTTTTTTTTTTTGGCTAATGAGATTCATACTCTTTTTGAGTGTGTGATTTTCTGTAACAATTGTTAGGGTTGAGTGACAAGGATGTATTATTTTAAGATCATATCACAGTTATTTTAATGATATTCAGGGGGTCATTTGTGCATGTGTGTTTGTGTGTGTATAGGGTGTGTATGAAGAGATTTATGTTTATAAAAAAGCAGATATATAATAACAGGTAATAACTTTATTTCTCAAAAAATGCTATGAGGATAAAAATAAACCTTCTTTGCTATAATGTTATTCAATAAAGCCACCATCAGCTTCAACAACTGCTTCTACATGAGATCTAAATCATCTACATGCTCAAATCAACTGGTACTGGTTCATTTTGGACATTACTCTGACTATGGCAGCTTTTAAAGGTCAATGGGGGTGTTCATTGACCTCTCTCTCAACAACACTCCACATGTAATAGTCCAATGGATTGAGATCTGGGGAATTAGGAGACCAAATTTTAGGGGTTATGTGATCATGGAAATTTTCAGCCATCCATTCCTGTGTTACTAGAGCCATGTGTGATAGTGCAGAGTCTTACTGAAACGCATATGGCCATCCAGTGCATACACTGTCTATCAAGGGCTTAACAATTATTTCCAGGACCCCAATGTAGGTGGCAGAGTTAACTCTAAGGCCTTGTGGAAAGAAGTAAGGAAGCATCATATGTCCTTCATTGCTGACAACCCCTAAAACCATGACAGTTGCAGGAAATTTTGTATGCATAACACTTGGAACTTCAGAAGGGTCTGCACATAACCATTTGTCATTTCTTCTGATATCTTTTTGATCTTGGTCTCCATGTTGAGTCTGAGATCATGTTTGAAGATAAAGGGAGGCATACCGTTTCCATCACTGTGTTCACTCCAAACACCATGATGTTGACTGTTTGATTTTTATCACTCTTGGTACATGTCCTGAAATGTTTGTATTGGAGCTTCCAATGCAAATGCCAAGCAATACGGCATATCATTTCCAAATTTATGGCAGAGTGAATTATGTCATGGTGCTGTTTTTCTCACAGACGGTGCCCAATTGATCCTACTATACTGTGTAGTTGATAAAATCAAAAACAAACAATTCACATGTACAAAATTAAAAATATAAAATGACAACAATTTACTCATCACACCTTGTATATGTATGTACATATATGTGCCAGTGGAACATAAAAAGCACCGACTACACTTTTGGAGTGGTTGGCGTTAGGAAGGGCATCTAGCTGTAGAAACATTGCCTGATCAGATTGGAGTCTGGTGCAGCTGGTGGCTCTCCAGACCTCAGTCAAGCCGTCCAACCTATGCCAGCATGGAAAACAGACGTTAAACATTGATGATGATGTTGATATATATATATACATACATATATATGTTGTCAGGTCAGTCTTGGGTGTTACTGGTAACATGTAACCAAATACAACCTATTGCATGGTTGGTTAACCAGTGATTAAACTGTCAACCCTACCAAGCTTGCGTAGGTGAGGAGGAGGATTTGGACACCCTGTGAGAAGAAAAACAACACTTGCCAAAGGGTGGAGCAATTTGTAAGAGTCAATTGCTATCCAGTACTGTGTAAATAGAAGAGTTAACCTCCATGACAAAAAGTCTCTGAGTCAGGGTCACAATGAAGTTATTGGGAGCAGTATGGCGGGATGTGAAGTTGGACATATTGATTTTCATTCAAAGTATGATCTTCATTTGGCATAACTACACAACATAGTCTAGGTGGAAGAGCCTCTTCAGTCAACGGTCAGTCTAGTGTCGACCAATCCAGTAATCAGATTACTGCCAATTGATAGAACTGGCAATTCATCAACTCACTTTAGCTACTTGAAAACACTATGGAGTTTTGGAACCTCAAAATGTCACCAATTGGATGACAAAAAGAAAAGAAGAATGTGTGAGTGTATATATCTCTCTGAATAATAAGCTACCAGGTGTATACCATACGATTTATTGTCTAATAATAATAATAATAATAATCAATACACACAGATAGAGAAATTAAGGCCAATAGACCAGATATAGTTGTCAAAGATCATGAAGAAAAAAAATGCTTTCTAATTGATGTATCAATACCAGCAGATGACAACGTTTCCCTAAAAGAAATGGAAAAACTTTCAAGATACAAAGACCTGGAAATAGAGGTAACTCGAATGTGGAATCTAAAAACAGAAACAATTCCTATTATAGTAGGTGCCTTAGGTATAATAAAAAAATATTCAGACAAATACATAACAAAAACACCAGGACATACAGAAAATTGCACTACTGGGCACTGCACACATCCTACGCAAAACACTTTCAATACAGTAACCATAAGAGCATCACAGCAAACCACAGCACATACCCAAGGCACACAGAGCTGCGCTCGGTAGTGAAGTGAAAGCACATTATAAAAATAAACCTACTGAACAATAATAATAATAATAATAATAATAATAATAATAATAATAATAACAACAACAACAACAACAACAATATACACACATGCATGCACACACACACACACACACACACACACACACACACACACACACACACACACACAGAGTTTGCTTTCAGTTTCTATCTACAAAATCCACTCACAAGGCTTTGGTCTGCCAAAGGCTATAGTAGAACACTTGCCCAAGGTGTCATACATTGGAACTGAACCCAAAAAGATAAACAGAATGTTGTAAACAAGCCAGAAAAATGTCACCTGGAACTGACTCACAATAACCAATTGATGACCAATGTTGAGAGGTCAAATTAATCAACATGAATACAACAAACTCATATGTCCATAACTCATATGTCCATAACTCATATGTCCATAACTCATATGTCCATAACTCATATGTCATGTTCATTACATGAAAGAAATAAAAGATTTACAACTAATGCTTATAAAGACTGGCTATTTACAAAAGTTCAAACTGTTGCAGTGAAATTCTGTCAGTGACTTAGGTTGAAGTTCTGCAACGAAAATTTTGTCACTTCATAATAACAAATTAAAACTGTACTTAATAGTTGTTGTGTGCATTCTTCAATTGCTAAAATGACTCCTCTACCATGTAATTGCTTCAGTTTCAATACACTGTCTTAGATTAAGTCAAGTACTGGACAAGTGCAACTCTGAAATTTTATAAGGTATTGATGAATTATTTTAAGATTTGTGGGGATGAAAGTGTTATTTGTTTTAGCAGTGTTGTTGCTTAAGATGAGAGGGTATAACTGTATTGTATTGTTTAGAATTTTTGTTGCTGTTGTTGCTATCTTAAAGAATCTTAGAGAACAACATTACAAAAATGAATAATTAAAGCTTCAGAAAAGTTCTAATACTCATCTTAAAGAGCAAAAATTGCATAAAAAATTACTCTTTATAAGCACACAAATATCCATGATCATAATCAAGCAGGCGACTGTAGTGTCAAAGAAAATTCCTATTCTAAGCTGCATAATACAATAGGATAATTCTGTAAGTGTATCATGAGTGTGATGTATTGGTTGAGCTGAGTATATGAAAAGAACACAGGTGTGAGTGGACTGTCTAGCAGCATGACAAGTATATGTCCCACTGGAACAATTTGGGTGATTCTAGCAGCTGAGTGGTTTAACTGTGTTGTTATCAATGCTGTCCTCAACACTACCCACTGGCCTTGATACTACAACCACACTTCTCACAGCTGTCCAGTTTTAACGTGTGTGTCACTACTCACAGTTAGCAGAGACAGTTGTATTTATAGCTATTTCTTTCAGAGAACAAATTGTCAAAAGATGGAATTGTCAAAAAGATCCTGTTGCATAAGAAGTCCAAATAGCCAGTGTTTTGACGACATAATCAACAATTGAACAAATCATATTTGTGTCATGTAGTGACATTAGATTGGCCTGTTGCTCACTGACATCATCAATCTCTTCAATAAATCCTGATTCCTATTTCAATTCCTTCATGTTTGAGACTGTCAAATATTCCTGCTACAGTTATAATTTGACAAAACGAAAGTGGTACACTATTATTGAAGATCACGCTAATGAGTTGTCTTATTTATCAACTTTTCACAGGAAGAACTGATTAAAACTAATTAAGTATCATTAAAGATATAAATTTTATTGACCAGTGATTCTATTTCATACTGGTATTAACCTCACCATAAAATTGACACCATCATAAACTAAATTTGTGGGTAATGAATTATTTAAATCTTTAACATAAGGATAGATAATCTTCAAAATTGTTTGTTGGTAGAAAAGTCCCTTGTCAACAGGGCGTGCAATAAAACTGCCAAGAGTGAGGGACCCTTAGCTGTTGTCACATCATCCTTCTAGGAGAGGGGCAGTATAAAACCTGTAGTTTCATGAGATTACTGATCATCTCATTTCAACCTGTCACTGGGTACTAATCATAAAGACTCAGAAAATGGTACTCTTGTCGTACAAGTATTTATCACTATAATCCAATGACATATAGATATCTCTTTTATGGTGACTTTATTTATCATTGTATCTAACGAAAATCCTATGGTAATGGAAAAGTGGTGACATGTGCAGACCTAACCAGTGGAAGTTCACAGAACTTTTGTCTGTCACCTATACAACAAAAAATGCAGATCTGCAACAGGACAGAATAGTCATCTGAGAAGTCATAGATGTGAAGTCAGAAATGCTATTGACAATGAGGAAGCAAAAGATGGCAATCATCTGTGAAGATGTAGCAATCAAGCATATATATATAATAAAGCCTAAAATTAGATGAGTGCAAAATATATAGTATTACATTGCACAGTTTTTTCTCTAGTTACTTTTATTAAGAAAAAATACCCATAACAATGTAATAAAATTTTATTATTTTTATTTAGATTATTTTTTTGTTGCCAATCATATTTTTTTTTTTATATAAATTAAACTATTAAAAACTAACATATTGGATTATAGCAGATTACTCCTGCAGCAGTCATGTGAGCTATACATTGCATTATAAGTTTTTAAGACAATTTAAGACAATCAAGATGCCTACTGTGTATGCATTTGAAAACTGTGTGTACATA
The DNA here is from genome assembly GCF_046866305.1 of Octopus bimaculoides. NCBI lineage: Eukaryota > Metazoa > Mollusca > Cephalopoda > Octopoda > Octopodidae > Octopus > Octopus bimaculoides. The sequence continues at coordinate 163,003,065 of NC_142928.1, forward strand.
TATATATATATATATATATATATATATATATACACACACACACATACACACAAACACACATGCACACACACATACATACACATATATACATACAAACACACATGCACACACACACACACACACACACGCACACACACACACACATATGAACCATCTCAAGTGTAAATGCCCGAAATGGTCATGACTTTTGGGACTTGACTGATGAAAGAAAGCCAAGAATGACCCGTCTTTTTTTGCCTGTCCTTCTAATTGTTGTTCCTCTTGTCCGCCTTTGTATCGTCTATCTGTCCGAACATTTTAATGTCCTCTATTGCGTTTTTGTTCCATTTATATTTATATATATATATATATATATATATATATATATATATATATAATTTAGAGAAAACCCACTATTAAATAATTCAATAAGTAAGAATGTATATATATATGCCATCCACATACTCACACACATGTGTATGTATATGTGTATATATATATTACAAGATTAATTTAATGTAGTCAGCTTTCCATTTATAATGTTCATGTTATGGAAAGTAAACAAAACTAAATACATTTTGTTACTCTCATTAGACCTACCCACATACATAGCAGGCACACACACACCCAGAAGCATCTTACTTTAAAAACATGACTATGTTAAAGTTTTATCTCATTATTTTGTTAGCAGTTTTTATTATTAGTTCTTTGTTCTTTATATACAGTGAGCCAGCAGAACTGTTAGCACACCAGACAAAATGCTTGATGGCATTGCTTCTGACTTTACAGTCTGAGTTCAAATTCCATCAAGGCTTACTTTGTCTTTCATCCTCTCAAGGTCAATAGAATATGTATCAGTCAAATACTGGGCTTGATGAACTTGATTACAACCCCATCAAACCAAATTTCTTACCTTGTGTCTATAGTAGAAAGGTTTATCAGTTGTTCATCTTTGAAATAATAACATTCCAAAATGTATTTGGCTCACATTTCCAGACCTTCACAATCTCATTTTAAAATTAAGCCATTCTAATGATGGTTTGTCCACATGTTCTATGATAAGTGGCAAAGGGTCTTGGGAACAATTTTATAACTAGTAAAAATCTTCAACACTGGATTCAAAATTATGGAATGATAAATTTTGGTAGATTTCATGATATGACATTTTTTATATATAATATTATCTTTGTTTGTAACAAAGGGCCTCTCACGCAGAATCAAAACAGATTTCCATGGCAGTGAAACATGGGCTGTAAATGCAGAGGACATGCAAAAGCTTTAGAGAAATGAAGCCAGTATGTTCCACTCTAAATATCACCCACACCACTTGATTTTTCTACCAATCACACCTTTCTGTGTCTCCATTTATCTCCCCATCTCCTCTGAAAAACATCTTAGGATTGTCATTACTTCCCCTTTAACACCCTCTCTTATCTAGTATCATTTTCATCAACCCCTCATTTCTGCTGCTGCTGATGGCTTCACCTCGACCTCTGTCCTGCACTTACAATAGCTTCCCTTATGTACCTCTGACATCCATCTCTGTCACTGTACATTTCTCTCACTCTGATCTGTCTACTCTCATGCCCATACATCGTCTCCATATTTTCTGATCCACCTATAGGCTTAATAAACTACTTCCCTTCTCTCTTCCTGTACTGCCATTTGTCACCACCTCCTTCCTGATCCACTCTTATCCTTTCACCTTTGCCCCTCCTCAAACTGATACTTACTATCAATACACTTCCACTCTGGTTCCATTCACTACATTCACCTTTACACCTATCTAACTGTCTGTCACTCTCCTCTCACACTCTAATGAACTTGTCCACCATTCCTGATTCTTTGTATTTTCTCTGATACTCAATTTTTGAATCTTGAGAGTACACTCTCACATTTCATCACTACCATCATTGTCTTCTTTCCAGCTGCAGGTTAGCCATGTATCTCTTTTATAGCCAGATACCTATGCCTATCCTTCTACCATTCTTTGGCCTCCCGACAACTGGCGTAAAGCCATCTCCCTCTTGACTACAACTCCACTCAATTGAAGGATTGTGTGAATGATGCAGTGATCTCACTAATGTCAAGGTCATGAAAAAAGCACTCAGTTACTTTCAATAAAGTTGGCAACGGGAAGGGCATCCTGCTGTAGAACACATGTCAAATTAGACAGAGCTTAATGCTCTTCTCCAGTTCAATAGATCCTGTCAAATCATCTAACCTCAGTTAGCATGGAAACTGGAAATTAAATGATGGTAATGATATATATACATATGTGTGTGTGTATACAGAGTGGGGCAGAGAGGACGGACGTTTTTTAAAATTTCACAAAATCCTTAATTTTAGCTGCAAACAAATTTTATTGATATCAATATATTTGTATTGAATTAGCATTTGTCAAAATCAAATGTGAAAAATAACATCCATCATGTGGTGTCCGTTTTCATTTCTGAAGGCATTCTTGGAAGTTGGCCTCCACTTTCTCCAGAATTGCTCTGTCGATTTGGGTGACTTCCATATGAATAGCTTCCTTCAGATTGTCCAATATACACACATGCCTTGAAGTTTTTCCACAATAATCACAGATGGCAAAATCAGAGGGCTGAGGGGGCCAAGGAATGTCAGCAAACCTGGAAATGATGTGGTTACCAAAGAGAAAGCGAAGAACATCCATTGATGCTCTAGCTGTGTGGGCCACTGATCCATCCTGCTGAAACCACACATATCAAATAGGCATACGTTTTCATCATAATTCAGGCACAAGGAAGTTTTTTATCATCTCAATGTAACACTCGGAATTCACAGTAGCAACATTTCCATTATTGTCTTTAAAAAAAATAAGAACCAATGACAGCAGCTTTTTCAACAGCACACTAAACCACCATTTTTGAGTTGTGCAGTGGTCTTTCATGCAGTTCTTTTGGATTTTCAAAAGCCCAATAATGACAGTTCTCTTGATTCACCATGACATCACTCATCAACAAAATGAAGCTGTCATTTACCTCAAAAATTGACGTGTGAAGTTAAACCACTATGCATAGTCCCACGGTTTCAACTGTTGCCCAATGACTAATTTGTATGGGTGGAAATGCAGGTCTTCATGCAAAATACACCTTACCAATTGATTATCGATGCCAAGTTCAGTGGAATGCCTCCAAAAGGAGCAATTTGGACTCCATATCAAAGCTTGTCTGACACGTTTCACATTTTCCAGGGTCCATACCATTCATGGCACCTCCAACAGCTTGATTTCGGTAAATGTAAAAGTGGCGCCAAAACTCACGCTGAACTGCTGTGACTGACTCGTTATTCTTCACGTAACTGTTGTAGGCAAACACATGATGCTCTATTGTCCACAGTACCATGGCTTCACTTGAAAAGAAAAAATGTGCTTAGATGCCATGGATCAAATGGTACCTGTTGGACATATGTCCCTCACCTTGGGGCTGAGTAATAGCCATTTCAAAAATGTCCGTCCTCTGTGCTCCACCCTGTATATATATATATATATATATGTATATGCGTGTATATATATATATATATATATATATGCATATGTATATGTGTATATATGTATATATATATATATATATATATATATATATATATATATATATATATATATGCATATGTATATATATATATATATATATATATATATATATATATATATATATATACATATATGTTAATTCTCTAAATGAAGTATTAGTAGTAACTGCACGATAAAGTGTAGTATATTGCCACTTAAGTGTGGCTGACCCCTAGGGGTGGATGTTACTGTTGCTTTTAGCCCCAGGAGGACATCTCCTCCAGCTGGCTTATCGACACACTACTGTGTCCTGTTTGCCAAGGGAAGTTATCCCTCCCACCATGATCTGTAGCACGAACGGACCCGGGTTTCAGGGTTATTTCCCTTCGTCGGCGTTTGATAGCCACTGATCCTTGGTGAGAGAGACAAAATCTTGGCAATCTTATATCTACTTTTCCAGTGAAATTCTTCACTGATATCGAAAAGGTGAAAACAAGCAATGTTAATTCTCTAAATGAAGTATTAACAGTAACTGTACGATAAAGTGTAAGATATAAGATTGCCAAGATTTTGTCTCTCTCACCAAGGATCAGTGGCTATCGAACGCAGACGAAAGGAAATAACCCTGAAACCCGGGTCCGTTCGTGCTACAGATCATGGTGGGAGGGATAACTTCCCTTGGCAAACAGGACACAGTAGTGTGTCGATAAGCCAGCTGGAGGAGATGTCCTCCTGGGGCTAAAAGCAACAGTAACATCCACCCCTAGGGGTCAGCCACACTTAAGTGGCAATATACTACACTTTATTGTGCAGTTACTGTTAATACTTCATTTAGAGAATTAACATTGCTTGTTTTCACCTTTTCGATATCAGTGAAGAATTTCACTGGAAAAGTAGATATAAGATTGCCAAGATTTTGTCTCTCTCACCAAGGATCAGTGGCTATCAAACGCCGTCGAAGGGAAATAACCCTGAAACCCGGGTCCGTTCGTGCTACAGATCATGGTGGGAGGGATAACTTCCCTTGGCAAACAGGACACAGTAGTGTGTTGATAAGCCAGCTGGAGGAGATGTCCTCCTGGGGCTAAAAGCAACAGTAACATCCACCCCTAGGGGTCAGCCACACTTAAGTGGCAATATACTACACTTTATTGTGCAGTTACTGTTAATACTTCATTTAGAGAATTAACATTGCTTGTTTTCACCTTTTCGATATCAGTGAAGAATTTCACTGGAAAAGTAGATATAAGATTGCCAAGATTTTGTCTCTCTCACCAAGGATCAGTGGCTATCAAACGCCGACGAAGGGAAATAACCCTGAAACCCGGGTCCGTTCGTGCTACAGATCATGGTGGGAGGGATAACTTCCCTTGGCAAACAGGACACAGTAGTGTGTTGATAAGCCAGCTGGAGGAGATGTCCTCCTGGGGCTAAAAGCAACAGTAATATCCACCCCTAGGGGTCAGCCACACTTAAGTGGCAATATACTACACTTTATATACATATATATATATATATATATGCATATATATATATATATATATATATATATATATATATATGTATATATATATATATATGCATATATATATATATATATATATATGTATATATATATATATATATATATATATATATATATATATATATATATATATGTATATATATATATATATATATATATATATATATATATATATATATATATGCATGCATATAGTAAATGCTAGCATACTTGATGTAGTAAATGTTGTTAACCAAGAAATTTTAATTAATAAAAATTAAGTACGCAAAACTGTCAGAAATGAGTCTCATCATCAACAGTACAGTGATAGTTTTAGATATGTTTCAGACTTATTTGATCTCATCAGCAAAGATGCGATCAAATAACTCTAGTTCTTATTACAGATCTTATACAAGTAAGTTAATTATGTGATACAGAAAAGTCAATATAAGATCAATGGTTCCAGGTTCAGTCCCACTCTGTGGCATCTTGAGCAAGTGTCTTCTACTATAGCCTTGCATCAACCAAGGCCTTGTGAGTGGATTTGGTTAGTGGAAACTGAAAGAAGCCTGTCATATAAGTATATATCTCTATATATGTATATATGTATGTGTGTGTGTCTTTGTGTATGCGTTGTCCCCCACCACTGCTTGACAACTGATGTTCGTGGGTGGTTTACATCCCCATAACTTAGTGGTTCAGCAAAAGTGACTGATAGAATAAGTACCAAGCTTTACAAAAGATAATAATTACTGGGGTCGATTTGTTTGACTAATATTTTTCAAGGCGATGCCTCAGTATGGCCGCAATTTAATAAGTAAAACAAATAAAAGATCAAAGATGAAGGATATTGTTGGTAAGTCAGCATGGATATTAGAATATTTTAGGAAATAAATATTTTCAGGAATTCCTCAAAGAAATAAACATATTTCACATGAGAAACATGTGTGTTGGTGCTATATTATTACAATTGTTGATGGTAGGAGGGAGTCGGCTGGTGAGGTGGCGGTGGTGGTGGTAGTGGCAGTGGTGGTGGTGGCAGGAATGGTGGCGGGAGCGGTGGTGGTGGCGGTGGTGGTGGCAGTGGCTTTGGTGTTTGGATCTAAACTGTCTCTGATTGAGCAGACTCAATCAAAAACTTCCAGTTGTGAACACATATGTCTTATATCCAGATGTACAAGTTACAGGGTAGTATTATCAAATGCGTCCTCTTTAAGTTAGCAAGAGAGAGATAGAGGTAGAGAGAGAGAGAGAGAGAGAGAGAGAGAGAGAGAGAGAGAGAGAGAGAGAGAGAGAGAGATCTAGCTGTTGTTTTTAGCAGTTTTCGAGATGGTTTAGCAGCTCTTTATTGGCTTGATTGTCATTTTTGTTGTTGTTAATAGTGGTGGCAGTGATATAGTTAATGTTAGTAGTAATGCTGGTAGCGCTGGTGCATGTAGCAGTAGTGATAGCAGTAATGGTTGTAGTAGTAGTAGTAGTAGTAGTAGTAGTAGTAGTAGGAGTAGTAGTAATAGTAGTAGTGCCTGTTGTTTACTGCTTATGGTAATTATAAAGATGATTACGATGAAAATGATGACAATGATGATGATGATGATGATGATGATGATGACAATGATGATAATGATGGTGATGATGATGATAATGATGGCGATCACATCATTGCTATACTTCCTTTAACAGCCACATTAAAGTCATATAATGTACAGAGTGCAGTGTCATCCATTGGTCAATATATTTCATTAATATTTCACACACATGCACACCCAGACTCTCTCTCTCTCTCTCTCACACACACACACACACACACACACACACACACACACACACACACACACACAAAGTGTGATACAATTTCATATCATATGATTGGATAAATTTGATACTCTTTAAATACCTAATTACAAAAATATCACTTCTTCAATTTATTGATATCTGAAACTTTCTCTTGAAGTTTCTCCCTGAAACATTATTAGTTTTGTATTACTTTAGGGACAACCAGATATTCCAGTAAGAGGGGTCTTTTGTTGTTGTTTTATGTGTGTGTGTGTGTGTGTGTGTGTGTGTGTGTGTGTGTGTGTGTGTGTGTGTGTGTGCATGTATGTGCATATATATATATATATATATATATATATATAAGCAATGTTAATTCTCTAAATGAAGTATTAACAGTAACTGCACGATAAAGTGTAGTATATTGCCACTTAAGTGTGGCTGACCCCTAGGGGTGGATGTTACTGTTGCTTTTAGCCCCAGGAGGACATCTCCTCCAGCTGGCTTATCGACACACGACTGTGTCCTGTTTGCCAAGGGTAGTTATCCCTCTCACCAACATCTGCAGCACGAACGGATCCGGATTTCAGGGTTATTTCCCTTCGTCGGCGTCCGACAGCCGCTGACCTTGGTGAGAGAGACAAAAACCTGGCAATCTTATATCTTCTTTTCAAGTGAAATTCTTCACTGATATCGAAAAGGTGAAAACAAGCAATGTTAATTCTCTAAATGAAGTATTAACAGTAACTGCACGATAAAGTGTAGTATATTGCCACTTAAGTGTGGCTGACCCCTAGGGGTGGATGTTACTGTTGCTTTTAGCAACATCATTATCATCATCATTCTTTAATGTCCAACTTCTATGCTAGCATGGGTGGGACACACATACATATATATGTGTGTGTATATATATATATATATATATATATATATATATATATATATATCATCATCATCATCATCATCATCATCGTTTAACGTCCGCTTTCCATGCTAGCATGGGTTGGACGATTTGACTGAGGACTGGTGAAACCGGATGGCAACACCAGGCTCCAATCTAATTTGGCAGAGTTTCTACAGCTGGATGCCCTTCCTATCGCCAACCACTCAGAGAATGTAGTGGGTGCTTTTACGTGTCACCCGCACGAAAACGGCCACGCTCGAAATGGTGTCTTTTATGTGCCACCCGCACAAGAGCCAGTCCAGGGGCACTGACAACGATCTCGCTCGAAAAACCCTACAAGGCCAGTCAGGCGGTACTGGCAACGGTCACGCTCAGGATGGTACATCTTATGTGCCACCCGCACAAGAGCCAGTCCAGGGGCCCTGGCAACGATCTCACTTGGCTTGCTGGGTCTTCTCACGCACAGCACATTTCCAAAGGTCTCGGTCAGTAGTCATCACCTCAGTGAGGCCCAATGTTCGAAGGTCTTGCCTCACCACCTCAGCCCAGGTCTTCCTGGGCCTACCTCTTCCACGGGTTCCCTCAACTGTTAGGGAGTGGCACTTTTTCACGCAGCTATCCTCATTCATTCTCACCACATGTCCAAACCAGCGCAATCGTCTCTCTTGCACACCACAACTGATGCTTCTTATGTTCAGCTTTTCTCTCAGGATACTTACACTCTGATGGGTATGCACATTTACATTACACATCCAGCGGAGCATACTGGCTTCATTCCTTGCGAGCTTACGCATGTCCTCAGCAGTCACAGCCCATGTTTCACTGCCATGTAGCATGGCTGTTCGTACACATGCGTCATACAGTCTGCCTTTTACTCTGAGTGAGAGTCCCTTTGTCGCCAGCAGAGGTAAGAGCTCTCTAAACTTGGCCCAGGCTATTCTTATTCTAGCAGTTACACTTTCAGCGCACCCACCCCCACTACTAACTTGGTCACCCAGATAGCGGAAGCTATATATATATATATATATATATATATATATATATATATATAACACATGCATGCATGCACATATACATACATACATATATACATATATGCATACATACATACATACATATAAGGCGGTGAGCTGGCAGAAACGTTAGCACGCCGGGCGAAATGCTTAGCGGTATTTCGTCTGCCGCTACGTTCTGAGTTCAAATTCCGCTGAGGTCGACTTTGCCTTTCATCCTTTCGGGGTCGATTAAATAAGTACCAGTTACGCACTCGGGTCAATGTAATCAACTTAATCTGTTTGTCTGTCCTTGTTTGTCCCCTCTGTGTGTAGCCCCTTGTAGGTAGTAAAGAAATAACATGCATACATACATACATAACATACATACATACATACATACATACATAACATACATACATACATACATATATATACATACATATATACATAACATACATACATACACACATACATATTGGACTTTCTTCTGTTTCTGAAGAAGAGCTTTGCTTAAAATATAAAACCACCTTCCTTTCCTTCCCTGAGCATCTACTAATACTTTACATCTACTAATACTTTACATCTACTACGTCCTCATGTTGTTGTTTTTTTGTGTTTGTTCTTCGTTTTTTTTTGTGGGGGGGATTTACTATATATATATATATATATATATATATATATATATATACATAGTTCACAGGAATGGCTGTGTGGTAAGAAGCTTGCTTCCCAACCACATGGTTCTGGGTTTTGTCCCACTGTGTGGCACCTTGGGCAAGTGTCTTCTACTATAGCCTGGTGAAAGACTAGTTATTTGTGACACAAGGCCAGAAGAATGCCAAAAAGCTGATCGATCTGGAAAAGAAGGACTTGAAAGCTTAAGAACCCTTCACATGATCAGAGATTTAGGGATATCCTGACCAAGAAATTTGATGAGAAGAAGGAGAAGCTACAATCCTGGACGCATTCATACATACATACATGTGTACATATATACATACATGCATATATATATATATATATATATATATATATATATATATATATATATATATATATATATATATATATATACATATATATATATATATATATATATATATATATATATATATATATATATATATATATATATATATATATATATATACATATATATATATATATATATATATGCACCGGTGTAGCTGTGCAGTAAGAAGTTTGCTTCCCAACTGATGCTGGGTTCAGTTCCACTGTGTGGCACTTTGGGCAAATGTCTTCTACTATAGCCTCGGCCCTTGTGAATGGATTTGGTAGACAGAAACTGGAAGAAGCCTGTCACATATATATAGGGAGAATTAACAAAATAAACAAAAGAAGAAGACAGGTGGTATAGAAAACAAAGAGATGTATTAGTATAATGCTCGGGAAGTGAAAAAGTCTTTAACGTTTCAAGCCTACACTCTTCCCAGAAAGAAACAAGGAGAGAAACAAGGAGAGAAAAAAAGAATGTGTAGTGGCTAGTGATCTATCATGGTGAATGCCAGACAGAAGGGTCACACAGGAGAGCTAGCAAAAAGGGGAGATAATAAAAAAGTAGTGATCCCAAAACAAAGGCGTGCATGCGTATGTGTAAGAGAGTTCGTATGTGCTTGTGAAAGAGGGCTGGTGATCTTGACATGTGAGTGTGTATATGTGTAGGTGTGAAAATGTGGGGAATTGGTCAATGCTGGTGTGTGCATGGTGGTGTGTTGTGATGTGATGTGTCGTGTGGTATGGTGTAGTGGTGTGTGGTGTAGTGTGATGGTGTTAGGAGGTGGGGAGGCAAGAGTGGGGAAAGCAAGGGTGCGGTGTGGGTTAGGCTGATGGTGGGGATAGAGGAGGGGTATGTGGGTAGGCGAGGGTGGGGGTAGAGGTGGGGCATGTGGGAGTGGGCACATATATATATATATATATGTCTATAACTGTGTCTGTGTTTGTTCCCACCCCATCACCACTTAACAACCAGTGTTGGTGCTTTTAAGTCCCCATAACCTAGAAGTACAGCAAAAAAAAAAGATCAATAGAATGTGTACTTGGCTTAAAAAATAAGCCCTGGAGTCAATTTGTTTTACTAAAACCCTCCAAGGTGGTGCTCCAGCATGGCCGCAGTCAAATGACTAAAACAATTAAAAGAATGAAATATATATATATATAGATATGACCAGCTTCTTTCAGTTTCTATCTGCCAGATCCACTCATAAAGCATTGCTTGGCTGGGGTTAATAGTAGCTGAAACACTTGCCCAAGGTGTCACACACATATCCATGTCAGCACCTATGATGTGAAATAAAACTATTTATCAGAAACGGAGTAATGAGTGAAAAGTTGCTGCCTATTATAGATTATATGCTATCAAAGACTTTGTCATTTCTTGTACAGTAAACGTGCTGCCTGTTAAAGATCAATCAATCACATGCTATCAAATAGTTTGTCATTTCTGATGCAGTAAATGGAAATCACTAATCTCATACAGTGAATTCAATAGCCCTTAGCTCCTGGGTTTAAAAAAGTCTTTTTATGTTGAACATGTTTATAATTCATGACTATTTTCAGTCATGTGTATGTGTGTGCTTGTATGTGTGTGTATGCGTGTGCTTGTATGTGTGTTTGTGCATATTTATGTCATCATCATCATCATCATCATCATCATCATCATCATCATCATCATCGTCAACATTTAATGTCTGATTTCCATTCTGGAATGGGTTGGACAGTTTGACAGAAACTGGCATGGCCAGGGCTTGCACCAGGTTCCAGAGTCTGTTTTGGCTTGGTTTCTATGGCTGGATGCCCTTCCTAATGCCAACCACTTTACAGAGTGAACTGAGGGCATTTACTTGGTGCCAGCACTAGTGCTTTTTACATGACACTATAACTAACAGTTTTCATGTGGAACCAGCACCAGTGCTTTTTATGTGACACCATCACCAGTGCTTTTTAAGTGGCTCCATCACCAATGCTTTTTAAGTGGCTTCATCATGAGTGCTTTTTACATGGCACCATCACCAATGCTTTATATGTGACACCATCTCCAGTGCCTTTTATGTGGAACCATCACCAGTGCTTTTTACATGGCACCATTTCCAGTGCCTTTTATGTGGAACCATCACCAGTGCTTTTTAGATGGCACCATCACTAGTGCTTTTTACGTGGCACCATTTCCAGTGCCTTTTATGTGGCACCATCACCAGTGCTTTTTAGGTAGCACCATCACTAGTGCTTTTTACGTGGCACCATTCCCAGTGCCTTTTATGTGGCACCATCACCAGTGCTTTTTAGGTAGCACCATCACTGATACTTTTTTACGTGGCATCATCACCTGTGCTTTTTAAATGGCACCATCACCAACACTTTTTTTATGTGACACCATCACCAGTGCTTTTTACGTGGCACCAGCACCAGTGCTTTTTTCATGGATCCATCAGCATTACATGACACCATCATCAGTTGTTTTTTATGTGGCACCATGACCAGTGCTTTTTATGTGGCACCAGCACCAGTGCTTTTTATATGGATCCATCACCTTTATGTGGCACCATCACCAGTGCTTTTTACGTGGCACTGTCACCAGTGCTTTTTACATGGTATCAGCACCAGTGCTTTTTACATGGATTCATCACCTTTACGTGCAACCATCACCAGTACCTTTTATGTAGAACCATCAGCAGAATTTTTCATATGGTACCAATACCCATTCCCTGTGTGTATATATACAATAATTCTATTTAAAGCTTATTCAGTTATTCTTTACAATGTTCTTTGGTTCCATTTGGTTCCTGGGATAATGCCAATGTGTGATTTAGATTTGGGTAGTATATAAACTGGTATATAAACTGTATGTGTGTGTGTACCAGTGTGTGTGATATGTGTGTGTGTGTGTGAGTGTTGAGTGTGCCTTGCATAATTCATGTGTATGTTTTGAATAATAATGCATAGTGTGTGTGTGTGTGTGTGTGTGTACACAGTGTGTACTTTGTTTCTGTTATAAAAGTGATGTGTGTCTATGATATGTAAGTGGTATATGTAAGTTTTGGTTCTACTGCATATGTGCAGAGTGTGTGTGGTGTGGTGTGATGTGTATGTGTGTGTGTGTGTGTGTGTGCGCGCATGCATGCAGAATGCATTTGTGTTGAATGTGTGAACTGTGGTGTGTTTTGTATGACATCTGAATAATATGTGATATATTTGAATTGCATGAATTTGTTTGTATGTATATGTGTATGTATGTATGTATGTATGTATGCATGTATAAGTGTGTGTATATGAGTGAGTGTGGAGGTGCAATGACCCAGTGGTTAGGGCAGCGGACTCGCGGTCATAGGATCGCGGTTTCGATTCCCAGACCGGGCGTTGTGAGTGTTTATTGAGCGAAAACACTTAAAGCTCCATGAGGCTCCAGCAGGGGATGGTGGCGAACCCTGCTGTACTCTTCTACCACAACTTTCTCTCACTCTTACTTCCTGTTTCTGTTGTGCCTGTAATTCAAAGGGTCAGCCTTGTCACTCTGTGTCACGCTGAATATCCCCGAGAACTACGATAAGGGTACATGTGTCTGTGGAGTGCTCAGCCACTTGCACGTTAATTTCACGAGCAGGCTGTTCTGTTGATCGGATCAACTGGAACCCTCGACGTCGTAAACGACGGAGTGCCAACGACAACATATGAGTGAGTATGTTGAGTGTATGTGTGTGTGTAGCACGTATATGATGTTCATGTGTTGTTAGTGTTGTTTGCTCTGATTAAACTAACCTATGACAAATGGTGCACCAGCTATGACTTACCGTCTTAAGGCATAGTATATCAAGGTCTACATTTACCATGTGGTTTGCTTTTGTTTAGGACAGCAATGTTTGATTTGAGAGCAGTTTGTCTGATATTTCTAGTATGTAGAACGACCACTCATAGGCCTCTCTTTTTGGCTTGTGTGTGTGTGTATGTGTGTGTGTGTGTTGATGTTTGTCACCACTATCAACACTAGTCTCTCTATCAACACTATCATCTCTACTGACATTATCACCTCCATCATCAATATAACTATAGTTACCACTATCAACATTGTCATCACTAATATCGCCATCAACACTATCATCACTATCATCACTATCAACATTATGATCTATATTGTTGCTATTGTCACTGTTCTCCATACTTTTACTATCAACACTAACATCTATGTCAACTAGATTCCATTTCTTATTGAATGTTCAATAAATATACAAAGATATTTCCTTGAACACATCTAAAAATCAATGAACAACAGATGGAAGATTGGTGCCATATTTGGCTTTATTAAAAGCAGAATGTTGAAATCATTTGAAGGAAATGAAAATACATACCATTTCTTTGGAAAGAAATACTTTATAATTTCATACAGCTAATGTTTTTTTTTTTTATCATTTTTTAAATATTTGTTTCAATCAGGGGGTTGTGCCAATGTGGGGTGAAGTATAGTGTTTGCTGTTAGAAAAAGATTCCTTTCTGGTATCTAAGAATATTGATAGTAAGGGAGGGACAGGGGTGATTGTCATATCAAGCCACTGGAGAAATATATAGATTTGAAACTGTGCTTGCGGGAAGAGACTAATTCTGGGCTAAGGTTCAGCAGCTGGGTCTTAAAGAAGAAATGTAGGATTGAGCAGTACAGAATTACAGAATTAGTAAGGTTAGGTTTTTGCTTGGATTGCTGTGTATGGGCCAATATTTTCCACTTTATGGTGAATGAGATGTTTTTGATCTTCAGTATCCATACATGAGAATTTTTTCTGTTTGGCTGCACCTGTGGAAATTTTAAAGTTTAGTGAAAATTCTAGAATTTGGTGTATCGATGTACTTTTCCACACCAAATCTCAGGAGATATTTTTTCAGAACAGTAAACAAATGAAATATTGGCATAATTCTGCTTTATGCATATCATATAATCCTCTCATAACTTTTTTTGGAATTTTCAGAAAATTTTTGTGAATTTGTATTCTACACATCGGAATTCATACAATTATGCAAAAAAAAAAAAAAGGAGGAGTTTTCTTGCATGATTTAAGGTCTATTTAGCTGTTATTTTTAGCACAACTCATGCCACATGTGTTTTAAGAACACGTGGTAAGCAGCTTGGTAACAGCTTGGTTTGTTATTATGGAAACAGGCACCTATATGTCTGACTTTTGATTGGCTAAAATTACCCAAAATTTGGAAACTTTAAAAGCTATTAACTCTTCATCTATTTATTGATGTATGGTGAAAATGAATCTCATGTCAATGATTCCCTTACAAAACTACACCAACATGTCAAATATGAAATCAATTGGAACAAAAATTTAAGAAATTGTTAGGGTACAAAACACGTGCATGTATTGTGCTTTGAACTATTCTTTTGGCCTTCCATGTGTCTGTGGTTGGTATTGTAGTATTCATGGTTGCTATTTTGCTATAAATATTGTTACTTGTGAGGCAATTTCCATTTAGCAATAGGGATGTTGATGAGGCTAGCTGTATGGTTTTGGTTTGCGTATTCCCGCCCCCCCCCCCCGCAAATTTATATATATATATATAATTTTTTGTGCATGTATATTAAAAATATAAATATGTATGTAATGTATATAATATTTTGGTCAAGTCAGTCTCTTGTTACACTGAGCTTCACCTATGAGTACAGAGGATCTTCAGGCAAGTTATGACTGAAGAAATTATGGGATTTTCACATCTGCATAAAGGAGTCTTGTTGTAGAGTATTATGGTGAAGGAGAAATGAGATAAAGGGGAAAAAATGATGAAGCAAAAGGAAGAGAGAGAGAGAGAGAGAGAGAGAGAGAGAAAGGAAAGTAAAAAATAAGGAAGAAAATAAAATGAGAAAAAGAAAAAGAAGAAAATGAAGGAAGTAAAAAGAGGAAAGGATTGGTGTGTTTTATGGGGGTAAGGAATGAAGTAGGGTGGGTAGGTGTTAGAATGGTCAAAGAATTCAACTGAAATATTCAAAAGAAAACAATAGCAGATGAGTAGATGAATGGAATTTAGAAACCAATGACATTAAAACTGACAAGTCTAAAATGAAGAGAAGGGAAAAAAAAAAAGAAATCTTAACAAAAGGGGTGCTGATTTAGAGTAATGGTCAGCCGTTCAAGGGTAAGTTGGTGGCCATTGTGGTAACAGTTATTTGATAAAATCAAACAGAATAAAGTAAAAAATAAAGAACAAAGTAGAAAATTGGGAATTTTGGTAAGAATGTAAACATATTAAAGAAATAAATAAAAAGATATAAATAAAAGGATATTGAAAAATGCTGGGTAAAGATATTGAAGGCTTATTGGAAAACCTATTTAAAATGCTAAAGGTATTGAAGAGTTAGTTATAGGATTATAAAAATTTTGAGAAATGTGAAAAGAATAAGAAACGTGAAAGAGAGTAAATGCCAAAAACGAGTAACAAAAACCAAGAGAAACTGAAGAACAAGATATGCCAGGATGAATAGGCGAATAGATAACTGATTTGAGTAAAAGAAGTGAGTAAATAAATCATTGTAGGAATGATGATGGTGAATAAGGTGGGTAGAAAGAGGTGGAAGAACAAACGATAGGGATAATAATATTTTTCAGGAAAGTAGCGAAGGGTGTGATATTAAAGAAAATTGGATAATAGTAATAATGATCCTTTCTACTAAATGCACAAGGATCGAAATTTCAGTGGGGAGGAGGCTAGTTTATTACATCAACCCCAGTGTTTCACTGATAATTTATTGGCTTGAAAAGGATGAAAAACAAAGTCAACCTCAGCAGAATGTAAAGATAGACAAAATGCTGCTAAGCATTTTGCCTGGTGTGAGAACTATAAGAACTAAATACATACATGAAACAGGTTAAGGTAATACAATAGGGGGTAGTGTCTGATATATATATATATATATATCCATATCACGTCCTCACCTTGTTGTTTTTTTGTTTTTTTGTTATTGTGTTTTTGAACTATATATATATATATATATATATATATATATATACATAGAAGTACATATAAATGCATATACATACATACATATAAATATATATGACAGGCTTCTTTCAGTTTCTGTCTACCAAATTCACTCATAAGGCTTTTATTGGCCCAAGGCAACTGTAGAAGACACTTCCCCAAGGTGTCATGCAGTGGGACTGAACCCGGGATCATGTGGTTGAGAAGCAAGCTTCTTACCACACAGCCACTCACATATATATATACATATATATATATATATATATATATATATATATATATATATATATATATATATATATATATATATATATATATATATATATATATATATATATATATATATATATATATATATATATATATATATATATATATATATATATATATATATATATATATATATATATATATATATATATATATATATATATATATATATATATATATATATATATATATATATATATATATATATATATATATATATATATATATATATATACACACATATACATATATATACACACACACATATATATACACACACACATATATATACACACACACATATATATGCATTTATATATATATGACCATCATCATCATCTTTACAATTTTACATTCATTCTAGCTAGCAGGCTTGGGTGGACAGGTCCTCTCCCACATAGCATCCTGCCACTTGTTCTGTTCTTTTGTTATTTCCTTTGTGAGATTCAGAATCCTGGGATCAGCTTTCACTACTTCTGTGCATATCTTCTGTGGTATTTTTCATTCCCACTAGTTCCTTCCGCATGGCTCCTTGGGCGCTTCTTTCTGAGCCTTCAT